>NW_023331609.1:0-36832 GCF_011100685.1 Canis lupus familiaris
AGGGCTGATTTGTGGGCCATGATATGATCTGTTCGGAGAATGTCCCATGTGCACTTGAAAGGAATGTGTATTCTGCTTTAGAAGAATGTTCAGACTATATCTGTTGAGCCCTGTGGTCCAGTGTGTCAAGACTATTGTTCCCCTGTTGATTTTCTGCATAGACGATCGGTCCATTGCCATAAGTGGGTAGTTTTAAAATCCCCTGTCATTGTATTATTATCAGTGAGTTCCTGTATGTTTGTTGTTAATTGGTTTCTAGATTTACGTACTCCCATGTTGGCAGCATCAGTATTTAGTTGTTTGAACTTTTTTTTAAATAAATTTATTTTATTGTTCTTCAATTTACCAAACAACAGAATAACACCCAGTGCTCATCCCGGCAAGGGACCCCCTCAGTGCCCTTCACCCATTCACCCGCACCCCCCGCCCTCCTCCCCTTCCAGCATCCCTGTTCCTTTTTCAGAGTTAGGAGTCTTTATGTTCTGTCTCCCTTTCTGATATTTCCCACACGTTTCTTCTCCATTCCCTTATATTCCCATTCACTGTTATTTATATTAACTAATTGAATGAGAACATACGTTTGTCCTTCTCCGATTGACTTACTTCACTTAGCATAATACCCTCCAGTTCCATCCACGTAGAAGCAAATGGTGGGTATTTGTTGTTTCTAATGGCTGAGTAATATTCCATTGTATACAAACCACATCTTCTTTATCCATTCATCTTTCGATGGACACCATGGCTCCGTCCACAGTTTCGGTATTATGGACATTCTTGCTAAAAACATTGGGGTGCAGGTGTCCCGGCATTTCATTGCATCTGAATATTTTGGGTAAATCCCCAAGAGTGCAATTGCTGGGTCATAGGGCAGGTCTATTTTTAACTCTTTGAGGAACCTCCACACAGTTTTCCAGAGTGGCTGCACCAGATCACATTCCTACCAACAGTGTAAGAGGGTTCCCTTTTCTCCGCATCCTCTCCAACATTTGTGGTTTCCTGCCTTGTTCATTTTCCCCATGCTCACTGGTGTGAGGTGGTATCTCATTGTAGTTTTGATTTGTATTTCCCTGAGGCAAGTGATGCACAGCATTTTCTCATGTGCATGTTGGCCATGTCTATGTCTTCGTCTGTGAGATTTCTGTTCATGTCTTTTGCCCATTTCATGATTGGATTGTTTGTTTCTTTAGTGTTGATTTTAAGAATTTTTTATAGATCTAGGAAACTAGCCCTTTATCTGATACATCATTTGCAAATATCTTCTGCCATTCTGTAGGTTGTCTTTTAGTTTTGTTGACTGTATTTATGCTGTGCAAAAGCTTCTTATCTTGATGAAGTAGCAATAGTTGATTTTTGCTTTTGTTTCTTTTGCCTTTGTGGATGAATCTTGCAAGAATTTACTGAGGCTGAGTTCAAAAAGGGTGTTGCCTGTGTTCTCCTCTAGGATTTTGATGGACTCTTGTCTCACATTTAGATCTTTCATCCATTTTGAGTTTATCTTTGTGTATGGTGAAAGAGAGTGGTCTAGTTTCATTCTTCTGCATGTGGATGTCCAATTTTCCTACCACCATCTATTGAAGAGATTGTCTTTCTTCCAATGCATAGTCTTTCCTCTTTTATCGAATATTAGTTGACCATAAAGTTCAAGGTCCACTTCTGGGTTCTCTATTCTGTTCCATTGATCTATGGTCTGTTTTTGTGCCAGTTCCACACTGCCCTGATGACCACAGTTTTGTAGTACAACCTGAAATCTGGCATTGTGATGCCCCCAGATATGGTTTTTTTTTTAAAATCCCCCTGGCTATTCGGGGTCTTTTCTAATTCCACACAAATCTTGAAATAATTTGTTCTAACTCTCCGAAGAAAGTCCATAGTATTTTGATAGGGATTGCATTAAGCGTGTACATTGCCCTGCGTAACACGACATTTTCACAATATTAATTCTGCCAATCCATGAGCATGGTATATTTCCAACTCTTTGTGTCTTCCTCAATTTCTTTCCGAAGCGTTCTATAGTGTTTATGGTTTCGATCTTTACCTCCTTGGTTAGGTTTATTCCTAGGTATCTTATGCTTTTGGGTGCAATTGTAAATGAGATTGACTCCTTAATTTCTCTTTCTTCAGACTCATTGTTAGTGTATAGAAATGCCATTGATTTCTGGGCATTGATTTTGTATCCTGCAATGCTACCAAATTGCTGTATGAGTTCTAGCAATCTTGGCATGGAGGCTTTTGTGTTTTCTAGGTAGAGTATCATGTCATCGGTGAAGAGGGAGAGTTTGACTACTTTTTGGCCAATTTGAATGCCTTTAATGTCTTTTTTTGTCTGATTGCTGAGACTAGGACTTCCAGTACTATTTTGAATAGGAGTGGTGAGAGTGGACATCCTTGTCTTGTTCCTTATCTTAGGGGAAAGGCTCCCAATGCTTCCCCATTGAGAATGATTTTGTTGTGGGCTTTTCGTAGATGACTTTTAAGATGTCGAGGAATGTTCCCGATATCCCTATGCTCTGAAGGGTTTCCATCAGCAATGAATGCTATATTTGTCAAATGCTTTCTCTGCATCTAATTGGAGGATAATATGGTTCTTGGTTTTTCTCTTGCTGATATGATGAATCACATTGTTTGTTTGACGAGTGTTGAATCAGCCTTGTGTCCCTGGGATAAATCCTACTTTCATGGTGAATATTTTCTTTTTTTTTAAATTATTTTATTTTATTTATTTATGATAGGCACACAGTGAGAGAGAGAGGCAGAGACATAGGCAGAGGAGAAGCAGGCTCCATGCACTGGGAGCCCGACGTGGGATTCGATCCCGGGTCTCCAGGATCACGCCCTGGGCCAAAGGCAGGCGCTAAACCACTGCGCCACCCAGGGATCCCAGGTGAATATTTTCTTAATGTACTGTTGGCTCCTATTGGCTAGTATCTTGTTGAGAATTTTTGCATCCATGTTCATCAGGGATATTGGTCTGTATTCTCCTTTTTGGTGGGGTCTTTGTCTGGTTTTGGAATTAAGGTGATGCTGGCCTCATGGAACGAATTTGGAAGTACTCCATCTCTTTCTATCTTTCCAAACAGCTTCAGTAGGAGAGGTATGGTTTCTTCTTTAAACGTTTGATAGAATTCCCCTGGGAAGCCATCTGGCCCTGGTCTTTTGTGTCTTGGGAGGTTTTGTATGACTGCTTGAATTTCCTCTCTTCTTATTGGCCTGTTCAGGTTTTCTGTTTCTTCCTGTTCCAGTTTTGGTAGTTTGTGGCTCCAGGAATGCGTCCATTCCTTCTAGATTGCCTAATTTATTGGCATATGGCTGTTCATAATATGTTTTTAAAATCGTTTGTATTTCCTTGGTGTTGGTAGTGATCTCTCCTTTCTCATTCATGATTTTATTAATTTGAATCTTCTCTCTCTTCTTTTAATAAGACTGGCTAATGGTTTATGTATCTTATTCTTTTCAAAGAAGGAACTCCTTGTTTTGTCGATCTGTTCTACAGCTCTTCTGGTCTCGATTTCGTTGAGTTCTGCTCGAATCTTAAATAACTCTCTTCCTCTGCTGGGTGTAGGATTTATCTGCTGTTTTTTTCCCTAGCTAGTTTATGTGTAAGGTTACCTTTGTATTCGAGTTCTTTACAGTTTTTGAATGGAGGCTTCTATTGTGATGTATTTCCCCCGTATGTCTGCTTGTGCTCATCCCAAAGATTTTGAACAGTTGTATCTTCATTCTCATTAGTTTCCATGAATCTTTTTTTAATAAATTAATTTTTTTTGTGTTCAATTTACCAACATACAAAGAACACCCAGTGCTCATCCCATCAAGTGCTCCCCTCAGTGTCCATCACCATTCTCCCCACCACCACCCTCCTACCCTTCTACCACCCCTAGTTCGTTTCCCAGAGTTAGATGTCTTTATGTTCTGTCTCCAATTCTGATATTTCCCACACAATTCTTCTCCATTCCCTTATATTCCCTTTCACTATTATTTATATTCCCCAAATGAATGAGAACATACACTATTTGTCCTTCTCTATTGACATACTTCACTCAGTGTAATACCCTCCAGTTTCATCCACGTTGAATCAAATGGTGGGTATTTGTCGTTTTTAATGGCTGAGTAATATTCCATTGTATACATAAACCACATCATCTTTATCCATTCATCTTTCGATGGACACCAAGCCTCCTTCCACATTTTGGCTATTGTGGACATTGCTGCTATAAACATCAGGGTGCAGGTGTCCCGGCGTTTCATTGCATCTCAATCTTTGAGGTAAATCCCCAACTGTGCCATTGCTGGGTCATAGGCAGGTCTATTTTTAACTCTTTGAGGAACCTCCACTCAGTTTTCCAGAGTGGCTGCACCAGATCACATTCCCACCAAAGGTGTAAGAGGTGTTCCCTTTTTCCGCATCCTCTCCAACATTGTGGTTTCCTGCCTTGTTAATTTTCCCCATGCTCACCTGTGTGAGGTGGTATCTCATTGTGGTTTTGGTTTGTATTTCCCTGATGGCAAGTGATACAGAGCATTTTTTATTGTGCATGTTGGCCATGTCAATGTCTTCCTCTGTGAGATTTCTCTTCATGCCTTTTGCCCATTTCATGATTGAATTGTTTGTTTCTTTGGTGTTGAGTTTAATAAGTTCTTTATAGATCTTGGAAACTAGCCCTTTATCTCATACGTCATTTGCAAATAACTTCTCCCATTCTGTAAGTTGTCTTTTAGTTTTGTTGACTGTATCCTTTGCTGTGCAAAAGCTTCTTATCTTGATGAAGTCACAGTAGCTCATTTTTGCTTTTGTTTTTTGCATTCGTGGATGTATCTTGCAAGAAGTTACTACTGGCCAAGTTCAAAAAGGTGTTGCCTGTGTTCTCCTCTAGGATTTTGATGGACTCTTGTCTCACATTTAGATCTTTATCCATTTTGAGTTTATCTTTGTGTATGGTGAAAGAGAGTGGTCTAGTTTCATCTTCTGCATGTGGATATCCATTTTCCCAGCACCATTTATTGAAGAGACTGTCTTTCTTCCAATGGATAGTCTTTCCTCCTTTATCAAATATGAATTGACCATAAATTCGGGGTCCACTTCTGGATTCTCTATTCTGTTCTATTGATCTATGTGTTTTTGTGCCAGTACCACACTGTCTTGGTGAACACAGCTTTGTTGTACAACCTGAAATCTGGCATTGTGATGCCCCCAGATATGGTTTTCTTTTTTAAAATCCCCTGGCTATTCGGGGTCTTTTCTGTTTCCACAAAATCTTAAAATAATTGTTCTAACTCTCTGAAGAAATTTCATGGTACTTTGATAGGGATTGCATTAAACGTGAACATGGCCTGGGTAACATTGACATTTTCACAATATTAATTCTGCCATCCATGAGCATGGAATATTTTTCCATCTTTGGTGTCTTCCTCAATTTCTTTCAGAAGTTTTCTATAGTTTTTAGGGTATAGATCATTTACCTCCTTGGTTAGGTTTATTCCTAGGTATCTTATGCTTTTGGGTGCAATTGTAAATGAGATTGACTCCTTAGTTTCTCTTTCTTCAGTCTCATTGTTATTGTATAGAAATGCCATTGATTTCTGGGCATTGATTTTGTATCCTGCAACGCTACCAAATTGCTGTATGAGTTCTAGCAATCCTGGGGGGAGGGTTTTGGTTTTCTAGGTAGAGTATCATGTATCGGTGAAGAGGGAGAGTTTGACTTTTGGCCAATTTGAATGCCTTTAATGTCTTTTTGTTGTCTGATTGCTGAGGCTAGGACTTCCAGTACTATGTTGAATAGGAGTGGTGAGAGTGGACATCCCTGTCTTCCTGATCTTAGGGGAAAGGCTCCAGTCCTGCCCATTGAGAATGACATTTGCTGTGGACTTTTCCTAGATGGCTTTTAAGATGTCGAGGAATGTTCCCTCTATCCCTACGCTCTGAAGTGTTTTGATCAGGAATGGATGCTCTATTGTCAAATGCTTTCTCTGCATCTAATGAGAGGATCATATGGTTCTTGGTTTTTCTCTTGCTGATATGATGAATCACATTGATTGTTTTACGAGTGTTGAACCACCTTATGTCCCAGGGATAAGTCCTACTTGGTCATGGTGAATATTTTCTTAATGTATTGTTGGATCCTATTGGCTAGTATCCTGTTGAGAATTTTTGCATCCATTTTCATCAGGCTATTGGTCTGTATTCTCCTTTTTGGTGGGGTCTTTGTCTGGTTTTGGAGTTAAGGTGATTCTGGCTTCATAGAACTAATTTGGAAGGACTCCATCTCTTTCTATTTTCCAAACAGCTTTAGTAGGAGAGGTATGGTTTCTTCTTTAAATTTGATAGAATTCCCCTGGGAAGCCATCTGGCCCTGGACTTTTGTGTCTTGGGAGGTTTGGATGACTGCTTCAATTTCCTCTCTGGTTATTGGTCTGTTTAGGTTTTCTATGTCTTCCTGTTCCAGTTTGGTAGTTTGTGGCTTTCCAGGAATGCGTCCATTTCTTCTACATGTGTAATTTATTTCCGTATAGCTGTTAATATGTTTTTAAAATCGTTTGTATTTCCTTGGTGTTGGTAGTGATCTCTCCTTTCTCATTCATGATTTTATTAATTTGAGTCTTCTCTCTCTTCTTTTTAATAAGACTGGCTAATGTTTTATGTATGGTATTAATTCTTTCATAGAACCAACTCCTGGTTTTGTTGATCTGTTCCACATTTCTTCTGGTCTCGATTTCCTTTGAGATCTGCTCGAATTTTATTAACTTCTTATTCTTTTGGGTGTAGGATCTATCTGCTGTTTTTTTCTCTAGCTGCTTTATGAGTAAGGTTAGCTTTTGTATTTCCATTCTTTCCAGTTTTTGAATGGATGCTTGTATTGTGATGTATTTCCCCCTTAGGACTGCTTGTGCTGCATCCCAAAGATTTTGAACGGTTGTATGTTCATTCTCATTAGTTTCATGAAACTTTTTAATTGTTGCTCAATTTCCTGGTTGACCCTTTCATCTTTTAGTAGGATGGTCCTTAACCTCCACGTGTTTGAAGTCCTTCCAAACTTCTTGTTGTGATTTAGTTCTAATTTCAAGGCATATGGTCTGAGAATATGCAGGGGACGATCTGAATCTTTTGGTATCGGTTCAGATGTGATTTGTGACCCAGATGTGGTCAATTCTGGAGAAAGTTCCATGTGCACTTGAGAAGAACGTTTATTCAGTTCAGTTTGGATGTAAAGTTCTATAGATTCTGTGAAATCTATCTGCTCCAGTGTATCATTTAAAGCTCTCGTTTCTTTGGAGATGTTGTGCTTAGAAGACCTACCGAGGGTAGAAAGAGCTAGATTGAAGTCACCAAGTATAAGATAATAATTATCTAAGTATTTCTTCACTTTCATTATTAATTGGTTTAAATATTTGGCAGCTCCCACATTCGGGGCATTTATATTGAGGATTGTTAAGTCGTCTTGTTGGATAGATCCTTTAAGTATGTTAGTGTCCGTCTTCATCTCTCACTACAATCTTCGGGGTAAATTTTAGTTTACCTGATATAAGGATGGCTACCCCTGCTTTCTTTTAGGACCATTTGAATGGTAAATGTTTCGCCAACCCATTATTCTCAGATTGTACGTGTCCTTCTGTCTAATATGAGTCTCTTCTATACAGCAAATAGATGGATCCTGCTTTTTATCCAGTTTGAAACCCTGCACCTTTGATGGGGTCATTAAGCCCTTTCACATTCAGAGTTACTATCGACAGATATGAGTTTGGTGTCATCATGATATCTATTCAGTCTTTGTTTTTGTGGATTGATCCACTGAACTTCTTCTTAAAGGGGAATTTTAAGAATCCTCCTTAAAATTTCTTGCAGAGCTGGTTTGGAGGTCACATATTCTTTCAGTTCCTGCCTGTCTTGGAAGCTCTTTATCTCTCCTTCCATTTTGAAGGAGAGCCTTGCTGGATAAAGTATTTTGTTTGCATATTCTTCTCATGGAGGACATATTGTCCTCTTGTCTCTTGCTGCTTTAAGGATCTTCTCTTTATCTTTGGAATATGCAAGCTTCACTATTAAATGTCGAGGTGTTGGACAGGTTTTATTGATTTCGGGAGAGATCTCCTATTTCCTGGATCTGAATGCCTGTTTCCCTTCCCAGATTAGGAAAATTTTCAGCTATGATTTGTACCAATACATATTCGGCCCTCTGTCCATTTCAGCACCCTTGGGAACCCCAATTTCACATAGGTTTTTTTTCTCAGGCTGTCGTTTTTTTCCCTTAATCTGTCTTCCTGGTCTTTTAGTTGTTTGTCTCTGTTTTCCTCAGTTTCCCTCTTTGCCATCAACTTGTCTTCTATGTCACTCACTCGTTCTTCCACCTCATTAACCCTGGTCATTAGGACTTCTAGTTTGGATTGCATCTCATTCAATTGATTTTAATTTCGGCCTGATTGGATCTAAATTCTGCAGTCATGAAGTCTCTTGAGTCCTTTATGTTTTTTTCTAGAGCCACCAGTAGCTGTATAATAGTGCTTCTGAATTGTTGTTCTGACATTGAATTTTAATCCAGATTTGTAACTCTGTAGGAGAGCGGACTGTTTTTTTCTTTTTAAGTGATGTTTTCCTTCTAGTCACTTTGCTCAGTGCAGAGGGGCCAAAAAGAAGTTGTATTGGGAAAAAGAGAAAAAGAGAGGAGAGAAAGAAGGAAAGAGAAGTGGAAAAGAAAAGGAAAAAAGAGGAAAAAAGCAAAAAAAAAAGAGAATAAAATGAGAAAGAAAAAAGAAAGGGGGGGAAATGGTGGGGAAGCAATCAGAAATAAAAAAAAAACACGGGGGAGTATCTTCTGATTCTGTATACTTTAAGTCCCTTGACTTTCCCTGGAACTTGTTGTTTAGTTGGTATTGTGTGGGAGGGTCATATTGTGCTGATTTTCAGGTGTTAGCCCTTGGGGGAGCTCCTCTTCCCTGCCTGGTGAAGCGCTCAGTGGGGCTTGTTTACCCCGTGACACCCAAGAGGAACAACCCCAGTGGCAGCGGCCATATCTGAAAACTTGTATTCAGCCCCCGCCATAACTCCAGAGCAGTCCATCTGCAGGGCCTGGAGCTTCCGGTGTGGGGCTGCTGATCTGCTCAGCTCTGGGCAGGTGCGTCCTTGCTGTCCTGGGCCCTCCAGGCCTCTGCCTGTCCCGTGGGAGGCCGAATCCTGGGCTGTCCCGGGCCCCATGCTCTGGGGCCTTTGCTGTTGGATTCTCGCTCCCGGCTGCGCAGCCGCCTCTCCACAAAGCCGCCGCCCCAGCCCTTATGAGCTGCTCCTGGAGCCATGAGCCCCCTCCACACGGAGCCTCTTCCTCTGCCCTAGGCACCGCCGCCTAGCTGCTCCCAGGGACCCGCAGCCCTCTCCACAGAGAGCCACCCCCGAGCCCCTCAGAGCTGCTCCTGGGTCATGCATGTGCCCTGCAGCCCTTCAGGAGCTCGATGCACTCTCTTGGGAGTGCAGGTGTCTGTTAGTGTCCCATGGAGCCCGAGGGTATCCCCGCCCTCCTGGGGTCCTGCTCTGAATCCCTGCAGGCCCATTCCACCCTGGAAGATTGGTGCAGTTCCTGATTCTCTGGGACAGAGCTCTCCTGACCCGGGGGCACTCGGCCTGGCATTAGCTCGGCTCCTCATGGGGCCCATCCCCCTTGGATGCCTTTTGTTTCTTTATTTCTTTTTCCCATCTTCCTACCTTGATAGTTGCACAAACTTTTTTCACTGTAGCATTAGATCTGGTCTCTGTTTAAATCTCAGGCCGAATTCGTAGATTTTCAGGATGACGTGAAGGTTATCTAGGTAATTTGGTAGGGATAGGTGACTTGGGGACCCTACTCTTCCGCCATCTTGCCCCTCCTCCTGTATGTTGCCTTTTAGCGTTGGTTGTTTCCTTCACTTTGCAGAAGCTTTTCAATTTGATGAAGTCCCAATAGGATGTTTGCTTTTGTTTCCCTCACCTCAGAGGCATATCTAGAAAGAACATCCAATGGCCAATGTCAAAGACGTTGCTGCCTATCTTTTCTTCTTTGTATAGTTTCAGGTCTCACATTTAGGTCTTTCATCCGTTTTGAATTTATTTTTTATATATATGGTGTAAGAAAGTGGTCCAGTTTCGTTCTTCTGCATGTGGCTGCCTGGTTTTCCCAACACCATTTGTTCTTATCCTGGGGTCAGGGTTAGGGTTTGTTGAAGAGACTGTCTTTGTGCCATTGGATATTCCTTCCTGCCTTGTTGTCCATTTTTGGAAAATAGATACATGTTTGTATCTTGTTTTAGCTTTCCATTCTGTTCTATTGATCTAAGTGTCTCCTGTTGGGAGATCCCTGATTGCTGATTCAATTTCTTTGCTGGTTAACTGTCTGTTCAAATTTCTTATTTCTTCATTTTTCATTTTTGTGTGTGTATATATATATGTTTATATAGGAATTGATCAATTTTTCCAGGTTCTAGGTTCTGGCATGGAATTTTTCATCATATTCTCTTATTATCATTTGTATTTCTGTAGTGTTGGTGTTTTTCTTTTCTCATTTGTGATTTTATTTGGGTCCTTTCTCATCTTTTTATCTTTTGTCTTTTTTAAAGATTTTATTTATGTATTCATGAGAGACACAGAGAGGCAGAGGTATAGTCAGAGGGAAAATGAGGCTCCATGCAGGGAGCCTGATGTGGGACATGATTCCCCAGGACCCCGGGATCATGACCTTAGCCAAAGCACATGCTCATCATGCCCCCCCCTCCGTAGGATGCTTCCTCCCCTCTGCGCTCCTTTTTGGAACCCAGCAGGCACATCTCCGTCTCCAGCACCTCTGCAATTATGCTTATAGCGTCTTCCATGTATCCTATTGGGGACCACACCGTCGTGTATGTAAGCATCCAACTGCTGTTTGACAACATTGGGGGATTCCGACTTTTGTTGGTTTTGGGGGTGTGTGTGTCTATTACATGCAGCTATCATGTGCAGCTATCTGATCCTCTGGCTGGGTAACCCAAACACCGATATGGTTGGCACAACATCTTTTCTGGTGCTGGCACTGGGCGGCTTGCTGGGCTCTCCTGGCTGACCCAAGCTCGCTCATGCAGTGACTTTCCACTGGAGGGTCAGGTGAGCTGGAAGGTCCGGTTCCGCCACATTCCTATGTCCGGCAGTGGGTCCCACTGTGCCCCGGCTCTTCTCTTCTCCCCGATGCCTCTCCAGCAGGGAGCCAGACCTCGGGCCACCCTGGGGGATCTCAGAGGAGCCGGGTGCACACTACGGGGAGCCATGGAGCTGGAGTAGGGGTGGTGGGGGCTGTGGTTCCTCGGTACCCTGTGCTGCCTGGCCATCATGCCGAGCCCCATGCTCACCAGCCCCTACTCACTAGGGCGAGGAGGGTGCCCTCTACACGCTGGTGTGAGAGATCCAACACCACAAGGTGTGCACAGTGAGTCCACCTGGTGAGGGTGGCCCAGGTGCGTGAGCTGCAAGTGTGGGACCCAGGAAATTTAACAAAAATCCCCTACCCCTGGACAAGCAGAGCAGGACTGATCTATTAGTGCTAACACACACACCGACACCGCCACCTCCCCTATGACCCCCACATGACCTGCTTTATGCTTAAGAAGGCGGCTGCCCAACCCAGTCAAGCCACTCGGCACACCCTAATCAGAAATCTGCTCATAAGAATGTAACCCTGTCTTTGTGCCCACCAAAACTGCGGGCCGTTTCTGACCAAAGTAATATGCCAGGTCAAGTGGATCCCATAAGGTAAGGTGGATTTCATCGGCCACCTGCATGTGGACCGACATGACTGTGCAACTTTCTTCGTGTATCCCAGGGCCACTGGCCCCTATAAAGCTGCTACGCCTCTTAGGTCTCAGGGTCTAAATCCCTGCCTCCGCTGTGTTGTGGTGCCTTTGACTCAAGCTCCACTTGTAAAGATATCCTCGGGAGTTTTCACATTCGGTGTCGGCTCATCGGTGGTTTCTTGTATTTGCAATCTTGGGCACAGACACAAGGGCCTGCTGTCCTGACATCCCTTCCTGGGTCCCACTGACCCGCCTCGCAGGCCCTCTGTTCCCCAGGCACACAGCACAGAGATGCGGGGATGGCAGGAAGTGCCCCCAGAAACCAGCCAGCCCCAGGCCCCTTGACAGAGGGAACACAGACCTCCCAGGTCGCTTTAACACGACCCTGGTGACCTGAGGCTCCCTGGCTGTCACTCTGGTCCCAGGCCCTCCTGGCCCATGGGGCACAGGCTGAGGTCCAGTATAGTCCTGTGGGGTCATGACCCTGGTGTCCTGGCCGTCCCTGGAAGGCACGTGGGTACGTCAACTGTGTGCGCCTTGCAGTGCCCAAGCAGGGGCTATTTGGGGCCTGGGTGTTGCCCCCTCCTCCTCTCTGTGGGTCTCTCCATGCCTCGTGCACAGAGTTCTGGGAGACACAGAAACAGGCTGGCTGTGCATTTTCACATCACAACACTTTATTGAATATTCTACAGCAATGGGCTCAGAGCTTCAGGGTGCGTGCCCTTCCCTGGGGAAGGAGACCATTCTGTTCCTTTAGGAAGAGGGCAAGAATCACATGGGTGGCAATGCGAGTGCTGGAGACCCCACCTGGGAGCATGTGTGGACTCCGGGTGGGGGCGTGTATCCTGTGGTTTCAGCCTTAGAGATGGTTCTGAGGAAAGCAGAGCTGACCTTGACCTGTAGCTCATGGGTTCCTAGCTGGGTCCCTGCAGGGCAGCTGGACCCTAGCCTCGGGGCCCCTGGGGCCCCAGCAAACTGGAAGAACCTGCCTCCTGGTGTGGGTGGTGGGTGGGGCCCACCAGCCTACCTCTGCTCTCCCCCAACCTTTGGTGTCCCGGGATCCCCAGGGCTGCTCTAGGGTCAATGACCTGAAACTGTGGGGCACGCCAAGGGCCCAGGAGGCCACATAAAGCTGTGAGAGGGCTCGTTCAGCATGGGGCCAGAATCCAGGCCTGGACAGGGCTGTGGGGGGCTGGATCCCATTAGTCTTTTTGTTGGGCCTGGGGCGGGGGCTCAAATCACACCCACCCTCACAGAGCCCCGGGGCCAGGCCAGTCCTGATCCCCCTGGGTTAGTGGCTGGTGTCCTGTGCAGGGTGTGCCGCCCTCCAGGATGGCCAGTGGGGCAGAGGCAGGGCACAGTGCTTCCTCTGCACCACTCACCTGCACAAACCCTGTCTGGGGCTCCCTGTCTTCCCTCCTCCCTGCAACTCCTGGGTACTCTATGGGACACACGGGCTTCTGAAGGGAGTAGGGTATCCAGAGAAACCCTGGGAGGCTGAGCATGTCCCACAGGGTGCACCTGCACCGGGTCCTTGCTGGGTGCTGATGGTGTGGGGGTGGATGGTGTGGGGACAGGGGTATGATGGTGGTGGAGTGTGGGGGATGGTGTAGGGGGGATGGGTGTGCGGTATAGAGTGGGTGGGGATTATGTGGGGCTGTGTGAGTTTGAGGGGGATGGTGTAGGTGGGATGCCATTGAGGATGATGATGTAGGTGGATGGAGTGGCAGTGGGGAATGAGGGAGATGTCGTGGGGGGGCCTGCGGTACACAGGGCATCCCCTTCCTCTAGATGCACAGAGGAGTAGTCTACACTTAAAGAGGAGACTCCAGTCTGGGGTTTGCTGTGACACCATCCCCTGGGGTCGGGTGTGGTCATGAATGTCCCTGGCTGGACCAGGGCATTATCTGGGGTTCATCATATTATGTGTGTTTTCAATTGTCTCAAATAAAATGCATAGAACTTATAAACATGTAGAAGAGCACCGAGAGTGGGTGTCACTCTGAACCGTTCACCCTCATGGATAGAAGTTGTGTCCTGCTCCCGCCGTGGCCATTCTGCCTTGCACCCAGGTTCGGTTCCTCCCCCCATGTCCCCACCCCATCCCCTGCTGCTCAGGGGTTCGTTCCCTCAACTCTTTGGGGTTCAGCTCCCATGGCAACCCCTGGAGGCCCCATCCTGGTGGCCTCCTCATCCCCGATGCCCTGGGTGTGGGGGCACAGAGGTCATCCCCAACACCCTAACCATGGAGCGATGTGTTGTTGGCTGCTATTCTGCCCCCCGCCTCAGAAGTCCCATTTTCCCTACCCGGATAGCCCCGGTTCTCCCCTGGGTCCTGATCCCCCCCTGGACCCTCAACCTCAACCCTAACCCGTAGCAGTCCCAAAATATGATGTGACTGCTGAACGTCCTGTTGAAATCCAGGTCCACCTGCGTGATGTCCCTGGAGGATACCAGGGCCTCCTCCTTCATTCCTGTGGGATAACCGGGTGGAGGAGCTGGGCATCAGGGACACAGACCCCGACCTGTCACCGGTGCTCTCCTGGGCAGGGAGCCCTGGGCCACACTATGGTAGTGTGTCCTGCCAAAAACCTCCTTCCTTCCCCTGGGAGGCTGGGGGAGGGCGGGAGTGTCCCACCGTGCCTGTGGAACTGTGTGAGAGCCTGTGCCGAGCTGTTGTGGGCGGGGACGTGACTGAGGGTCAGCATGGGTGGGAGGGGGACAGGGGGCCAGTCCAGGTGGGGAGGCGTCATGGGGGTGTTGTGCCCAAGATGGCAAAATCCAAGAAACCACTAAGGAGGCCGACACCGATGCAACACACGAGGGTTGTTTTACAAACTCGAGCATGGGTTCAAGTATATGCCACACAGCGGAACAGGGACTTGGACCCTGAGGAGGGTTTTAGATTAGATTTAAGGGCTGGTCTTGGGGACCTCCAGAAGGGCTGGAGGAATTCCTCAAGTTTCTGTTTACATTTTGATATGCGGCCTTCAAGGGCATTGAGCTCTCTTCTCATTCTAATCTTTTTTTAAATTTTTATTTATTTATGATAGCCACAGAGAGAGAGAGAGAGAGAGAGGCAGAGACATAGCAGAGGGATAAGCAGGCTCCATGCACCGGGAGCCTGACGTGGGATTTGATCCCGGGTCTCCAGGATCACGCCATGGGCCAAAGGCAGGGTGCCAAACCGCTGGGCCCACACCCAGGGATCCACTCTTCTCATTCTAATTGGGGTTTCCAGCCCTTTGCTTAGGCTCAGTTTTTATTCTATTGTGGGGCATTTCTAAGACATTAAGCTGTAAACTTTGTTTTTTTACAGTAACTGAAAGTAATGCAAATTTCAGCTCTTCTTCACAGGGGCCTGGGATTGCTGGACGTGTGCTAATACTGAACTGAAAGTAGAATGGCCATAAAGTTCTCGGCCTCCACGACACCCGTCCCGTCCTCTCTAGCTCATGCTGCTCTCCCTGAGCTCCTAAGAGAGAATTGCAAATGACCTCAGCGTGGCTACCTGTGTTGGGGGACAGGCCCAGGGATTTGAGATCAGGAAGACATGGGGCATTGGCATCCCAGCTGTGCAGCAGGATTCCATGCTGCAGACTCTTATTCCCTAAGGCTATCTTGACAACTGTCTTTGTACATAGAAAAGTTCTCCTTTGTCTTTAAAATTGCAGGAGCGAGTTAAAGCATTTTTCTCATCCACATCTGATTGCTCAGATTCCACTCTGAGACATATTTCCTGTTTCCAGGATAATTTACTATCCATATACTATGGTTAAAATATTCTGACACAAGTAATTCAAAGGGATGAGGGTTCTCATCTCTTTCTTCACAGCTCAGTCACTCATCAGGAAATGCATCTTTAATGGATTTGGAAATAATTGAGAGACATTAATACCAATGGTCCTATTATTATGTGAAGGATTCTTCCCTGAGATTCTTCCCCTGTTTCAACTGACACTGAAAACTATGAACTCTTTGGAAGTCAAATTGTCAAGGAAATAAATGTTATACATTGCTAATTTTAAATGCACTTGCAATAGGGTGTCTATTATAATAGAAGTATTTTTATCTGATTTTGCTATTTATTATCCTTTACTGCTTTTCAGGTTGAGAAGGCATTATGCGTGTTCATAAGTGTTTTCTTTCTTTCCTTCTGATATAAAATGCTTACTTTGTTCCCATCGAAGGAACTTTTTAAGAATAAGGCAAAAGATAATTCAACGATTCTTAAAAATGTCTTCACACTGGAGCCTGATTCATTTAAAGTCAATTTTCAATTAAATCTTATTTCTTAGAAAGAAAACAAAGATTTATTAGGGGAAATTGAGAAGATAGTACAGAGATTCTCATGCACTTGCTCAATTTCTCCAATTTATTGATATCTTATATCAGTACGGTACAATATTAGCTAATGAATCAATATTAAAATTTTCGCAATAACCAAAGACCCATACTTTATTCAGATTTCCTTATTTTTTTCTAATCACCATCCCTCATATATACCACACTCCATTTGTCCTCATGTTTTCTTAGGCTCTGGATTGTGACAGGTCCTTTTCAGCCTTTCCTTGTTGTTGTTGAACTGGAACACTTGAGAAGTAGAGTTATTTTGTAAAATTTTCCTCGTTGGGATATGTCTGTTGTTTATCTCATGACTGAAACTGTTGATTTTTGGATTATATACAGAGATATACTACTGCCATTTTCATTATATCATATAAAGGATAGATAGAATCAACATGAGTTATCAGTCCCTTGGTATCGATCTGATCATCTTCTTTCTGAGGTAGTGTTGGTCAGGTTTCTCTGTAGTAAAGTGATTCTTTATGATTTTATTATTATTATATTATCATTATTATTTTAAGTTTTTCATATTATATTTTGTAGAAGGAAGTTACTATGTGTATTCCACACATAAGATTGGGGAAGCTATGCTCAGGAACTTGAGGGTAGAAATGTATGCACATATTGTTTTGAAAATCTTCTACATGGGAGATTTCTCTTCCCTCTGGGTTTGTCTGTTTATTTTTTCAAAAGATGCTATTTATTTATTTGAGAGAGAGAGGAGTGAAAAAAACCTGTGCTAGAGGGGCAGAGGGTGAGGGAGAAGCCGGATCCCTGCTTGAACAGGGAGCCTTCCTTGGGACCTGGATCATGATCTGACCTTAAGGCAGAAGCTTAACTAACTGAGCCCACACAGGTGCCACTCTTTCTTTCTTTCTTTCTTTCTTTTACTTCTTTCTTCTTTTCTTCTTTCTATTTCTTTTCTTTCTTTCTTTCTTCTTTTCTTCCTTCTTTTTCTTCTTTCTTTCTTTCTTCTTTCTTTCTTCTATCTTTCTTTCTTTCTTTTCTTCTTTCTTTTCTTTCTTTTTTCTTTCTTTTCTTCTTTCTTTCTTTTTCTTTCTTCTTTTCTTTCTTCTTTCTTTTTCTTTTTTCTTTCTTTCTTCTTTCTTTTCTTCTTCTTTCTTTTCTCTTTCTTTTCTTTCTCTTTCTTTCTTTCTTTCTTTCTTTTTTCTTTCTTTCTTTTTTTTCTTTCTTTCTTTACTTAATCTAAATTTACTTTTTATTGGTGTTCAATTTGCCAACATACAGAATAACACCAGTGCTCATCGTGTCAAGTGCCCCCCTCAGTGCCCGTCACACATTCACCCCCACCCCCGCCTCCGCCCTCTCCCTTACATCATTCCTAGTTCTTTTCCCAGAGTTTAAGAGTCTTTGTTTCTGTCTCCCTTTCTGATATTTCCCACACATATTCTTCTCCCTCCCTTATATTCCTTTCACTATTTATCCATATTGAGAACATACAATATTTTGTCCTTTCTCTGATTGACTTACTTCACTCACAGCATAATAACTAACTTCCTGTTCCATTCTCTTTGAAGGAAATGGGGGTATTTGTCGTTTCTAATGGCTGAGAAGCCCACCTTTCCTCTGTCTTAATCTTGGGGTCTCCCATGATATAATGTTATTGTTTTAATAAGTGGCTGAGTTCCGAAGTCTGCCTTTGTTGTCCCATAACCTTCCTGGTTTTTAAGGCTTCCACTTGGGACAAAGCATCTCAATTACAGCATTTTTAAATAACGTTGTCCTGACTAGATTTTAATTAGTTATATTTCTACAGTAAGGGATTCTCTAGTTTTTCTTCTGTGCTCTTTTTCCAGCCCAGATGCTGTCTTTATAATCATTGTTTTAAAACTGTAGTTAGACATCATATATTTTTATTGATGGACTTCCCTGGCTGTGAGTACTACCTCATATTATTTTTGGAGGTGAATTTCACCATCCTCAATTATTTTTTCCAGAAAAGAAAAGAAGGAAGAAAAAGGAAAACCAAGAAAAACAATAACAACTGACCTGCCCTCCCAAAATAAAAAACACCAGATTATTTTGGCCTGCTTGTTAAAGATTCTAAATTCCAAAATAAGAAACACAATTAAGTACCATGATAGTAAAAAATATAAATATATAAGGTACATACATAAGAATTAAAATAAAGGTAATTAATAAAAAAGAGAATCAAAGAAAATAAATGAAAATAAAGCACAAAGTACAAAGGGAAGCTGGACCCTACGTTCCAAGCAGAGCTGAAGCTCTGCAGCCTCTGTGGTCCAACACCTTGGTGGCAGCGAGTGGTCTTGTGCAGGGTCTGGGGATTGGCCATGGCACTGATTGTCAGGTGCACATCTACCTGGGAGATGCATCTGCGGGGTCAGAGGCGGGGTGGGGCGTCAGCTTGTCTGTCCTCCAGCGGGCGGCACAGTGCTGCTTCCCTCATACCAGGCCCAGATGGGCAGGGGTGCGGGTGGGGTCTCTGGGTCCTCTGGCTCTGGGGCTGAGCATCCTGCCACCCAGGCTGCAGGGGCCTCCACAGAAGAGCCCCCAAGCCCCCGGGTCTCCGCCGCTTCTCTCCAGAATCCTGCGTTCACTCTACCTGCGTCCGAGCTTCTTTTGGTTTCTTTTTTTATCTCAGACTGTTGTGCCCAAGATTGCGAATCCGAGAAACCTCCGAGAAGCTGACACTGATGCAAACACACGAGGGTTTTTTTACCACCTCGAGCTTGTGTCCAAGTATGCCCGACAGAGCGGAGCAGGGACTTGGACCCTGAGGTGGGTTTTAGCTTAGTTTTAAGGGCTGATCTCAGGGACCTCCAGAAGGGCTGGAGCAATTCCGTTCTGTTTACATTTTGATATGGGGCCTTCAAGGGCATTGAGCTCTGTTCTCATTCTAATAGGGGCTCCTGCCCTTGGCCTGGGCTTAGTTTTGATTCAATAGTGGGGATTTCTATGACATTAAGCTGTAAAAATAAAAGGTTTCCACAACTGGAAGGGGGGAGGACGTCACACTGTCCCTATATGCTGAAGATGCGGAACTAGAAACAGGCAACCCAGAGCCTTCCACCAAAACTTGTTAGAACTAAGGATGAGTTCAGTAAAGTCAACGGGACACAAACTGACCCTACAGAGCAGAGTAGCCTTGCTGTGTCCCGACAATGAGCACTCAAGAAGCAAAGGAAGGATGTGAAGGCCTTCTCAGGAGCATCAAGGAGAATAAATAATGAGACTGAGCAAAGGAGCACAAGACTTGTGCACTGAGCCATACCAGGCTCTGGGAGGCTGTCCTAGACTCGTGGGGTGGTGCCTCATCTTGTGAAAATGTCCACAGTTCCGGAGCCACCCTCAGTTTTCAATGTCATTCTATCAAAATCTTGGTGGCAGATCTTAGAAATAGGAAAAAAAAAACCACAACATCCATCCTCCTCAACAAATAACCCTGGACAGCAAATCAGTATTGGAGAAGCAGGACAGAGTTGAGACGCAGCACTTTCCTATTTCCCCTGTTTGATGCCCCCACCCCTCCAGCGACCCTCAGTTCGTTTCCTATCATTAAGAGTCTGTGTTTCCTGCATCTGTTTTTATCTTATTTGTCTTCCTTCCGTTCACAATAGTTCATCTGCTTTGCTTCTTTAATTCCACCTATGAATGACACCACACGTCATTCTCTTTCCCGAGTGACTTACTTCACTTAACATGATATCTTTAGTTCTATCCACATCATTGCAATTGGAAAGATTTCCTTCTCTTTGATAGCTGAGTACCATTTCGCTCTCTATACCATCATCTATCATCCCATCCTCTTTATCCATCATCTACCTCAGGGCACCGAGGTCCTCCCACAGTGTGGCTTACTGTGGATCGAGCTGCGGTGGACATTGGGGTGCAGTTGTCCCACGTCTGCACTGCATCTGTATCTTCGGAATGAGCTCCAGGGCCGTGTTCACACCTGCTTGTCGTAGGGTGGCTCTATTTGTAACTTCCTGAGGGCCTCCACACTGTTTCCAGGGTGGCTGCACCAACCGCGGGTCCCCGCCCACAGTGAAAAAGTGTTGAGTGAGTTTTGCATGACGTGATAAAAGTCTGGTCCACATTTCATTTCACGTCCTGTGGGCTCCAATTCCTTGTCCTTATGTATTTCTGGGGAAACCGGGTTGTTGGGCTCCTTTTCAGTGAGATGTTTCCGAAGCGAAACAGGCCCCAACTGGAGCCTGAAAGGAGGCAGGTGGGGACCATGGAGCACACGCTGCCTCCTACACAGCCTCCCTGCAGCGCCTGAGTGTCCCGCAGGGGGCGCCCAAGCCCAGCCCCTCCATGGGGAATGCATGTGCAGTAGGGCCTCCTCTCCCTGCACTAACTGCCTGTGCTGGGGAGGCCTGAGGGGGGGACGTGGGGGACGCGTCTACGCTGATGAGCTGCAGCCTCCACAGGACCGGCGGGAAGTCTTCAGGGAAATTGGGTCACGTTCATGCTGACAGGAGCCCCGGTCTCCTCAGGAATCACGGTGAGGCTTTAGGAAGATGAGGGGCCCCGCATCCACCATAACAGGAGGCCCCTGGGGCCACCTCAGGAACTGTGCGGGGAGTCTTCAGGAAGATGTGGGCTCACATTCCACAATGACAGGAGCCCTGAGCCACCTCAGGACCGCGGGGAGGTTTCAGGAAATTGTGGGCCCGCATCCATGCTGACAGGAGCCCCACAGCAGCCTCAGGACCCCGGGGAGGCTTCAGGAAGATGTGGTGCCACGTCCACTCTGGCAGGAGCTCCCAGGCCCCTCAGACATAAGTTGAGGCTTCTGGAAGCTGGGGGCCGCATTCATGGTTACAGGAGCCCCGGCCTCCTCAGAAACCTCAGTGACGCTTCAGGGACTTGAGGCCACATGGACACAACAGGACGCTGACTTCCTCAGGACCCCCAGTGTAGACTTGGGGAAATATGGGGATGCGTCCATGGGGACAGAAGACCCCAGCCTTGTCAGGGGCCTGGTGGGTGAGGCCTAATAAAAATGTGGGGTGCCCCGCATCCACACTGACAGGTGTCTCCAGCCTCCTCAGAACCCACTGTGAATGTTTGGGAAGATTATGGGCCACATCCATGCTGACAGGAGCCCCCCGCCTCCTCAGGTCTTATGGTGAGGCTTGAGGAAAATGTGGGGCCACGTCAACCCCTGACAGGAACCCCGTCCTCCTCAGGACCAGCACTTTGGCTTCAGGACATATGGAGGTTAGGATTTGGGGTTAGGGTTATGGTTAGTGTTAGGGTTGGGCTTAGGTTTGCAGTTAGGGTTAGGGGTTAGGGTGTGAGTTAGGGTTAGGGTTTAGGGTGAGGGGTTGGTTTATAGTTCGGTCTAGGTTTAGAATTAGGGCGAGGTTAGGGTTAGGATAGGGGTTAGAACTAGGGTTAGGGTTACTGTTTGGTTAGGTGTTAGGGTTAGGGACAGGTCAGGGTCAGGGTACGGTTTTGGAAGAGGGTAAGATATACATTTAGGGAGTGGGTTAGGGGTTAGTTTTAGGGTACGGGTTAGGTACAGTTTGGGGTATGAGATAGGATTAGTATTAGAGGGTTAGGGTTAGGGTACAGGTTAAGGTCAGGAATAGGATTTGAGTACATTAAGTTAAGTTTAGGTTATAGAGGTTAGGGTTAGGGTTAGATTTAAGGTAGCGCTCAGGGTTAAGGGTTTAGAATAGGTTTAGGAGTTAGGTTGAGGTTTGGCAGGAAGGTTCAGTGAATGTGTTTCGGTCTTGGGGTTTGTGTTTGGTTTTCGATTAGTGATAGGTCTTGTTTAAGGTTTAGGTTAACATTAGGTTAGGTTAACATTGGGCTTAAGTGTAGGCTTAGGGTTATTCTGTTTATGGTTAGAGTTTGGGTCTTGGCATGTGCCTGCACTGGGACTCCTAGTATCTTGGGCAGTTTAGTTTATGTACTCTATTTAGGTTTAGGGTTCAAAGATAGCCTGACTCCACCAAGTCAGTGGCTTCCCCAGAGAATCGAAATCCAGGCCTCTGTTGTGGTCAGAATATACATGGCAGGCTTCTCCCGAGCTGAGCTAAGGAGGGGATTTGTGACTCTAAAGACTCTTTATTTGATTTTCAGTTGCCTTTCTGATTTTATCACTTGTGCACATTTTCATCAATACTACCAATTATTATTTTAAAGTTTTACTTGAATTCCTCTTTGTAAACACAGTATGATATAGTTTCAGGTTTACACATAGTGATTCATCCCTTGGATACAACGCCTGGTACTGGTCACAGGTGCCCTCCACTATCCCCATCGCCTGATTCCCCATCCCCCTCACCTTCCTCTGGTATTTATTAGTTTATTCTCTGGGGTTAATAGTGTGTTTTTTTATTTGCTCTCTCATCCCCCCTCCGCCCCTTTGTCAGTTTGTTTGGTTTCTTAAAATTCACATGTGAATGCAATTGTATGATATTTGGTATATGTCTTCCTCTGACTGAGTTCATTTAGCATAAGTCCTTTCCCCTTCTCCCACGTCATTGTAAATGGCTTCATTTCATCCCTTCTGATGACCGAGTGATGTCGCAGTGTGTATATTTACCACCTCGTCTCTGCCCATTCATCTGTCGATGGACATCTGGGCTCTATTCACAGTTTCATGTTGTTGATAACGCTGCTACCAACACTGGGCTGCGTGTTCCTCTTCGAATCTACTAAACTACTTTTGTATCCTCGGGTAAATACCTAGCTGTGCAATTTTGGAATCATAGGGTAGCTCTATTTTTAACTTCTTCTTTTATATTTTTTTATGATAGTCACAGAGAGAGAGGCAGAGACACAGGCAGAGGGAGAAGCAGGCTACATGCACCGGGAGCCCGATGTGGGATTCGATCCCGGGTCTCCAGGATCAGGCCCTGGGCCAAAGGCAGACGCCAAACCACTGCAACCCAGGGATCCCCTATTTTTAACTTCTCGAGGACCCTCCAGACTGTTCCACAGTGGTGCAACTTTACTTATGTATTCATGAGAGACAAAGAGAGGCAGAGTTATAGACACAGGGAAATTGAGGCTCCATGCGAGGAGCCTGATGTGGGACTTCATTCCCCAAGACCCCGGGATCATGACCTGAGCCAAAGCACATGCTCAACCACTGAGGCACCCAGGTGCCTTGCTGATTCAATTCCTTTGCTAGTTATGGGTCTGTTCACATTTTCTATTTCCTTTCCTATTTCAATTTTGCTCATTTGCACATTTCTGGGGATTTGTCCATTTCTTCCAGGTCTCCCAGTATGTTAGCATATAATCTTTCATAGTATTCCCTTATAATTGTCTAATTTTTCTGGTGTTGATTGTGATCTCTCTTCTCTCATTTGTGATTTTATTTATTTAGGTATTTTCTCTTTTCTCGTTGATAAGGCTGGCTAGGGCTTCATCCATTTTCTTAATTATTTTGAAGAACCATCTTTTGTTTCGTTATTCCATTCTACTGCTTTGTTGTTTCTGTATTGTTTATTTCTCCTCTCATCTTTATTTTCCCCTCTTCTATACGCATTAGGCTTTGTTTGCTACTCCTTTTTCAACTCCTTAAGGTGTAGGGTTAGGCTGTGTATTGGAGACTTCTTCTTTCTTGAGGTAGGCCTGTATTGCTATGTACTTCCCCTCAGGACTGCCTTTGCTACATCCTAGAGTTTGGAGAAACATGTTTTCATTTTCATTTGTTTTAAATTTCCTCTTTAATTTTCTGGTTGCTCTATTCATTCTGTAGTAGGATGTTCATAATCTCCATGTATTTTTGGTCTGTCCAAATTTTTTCTTACTGTCGACTTCGAGTTTCATAGCGTCGTGGTCCAAAAATGTACAGGGTGTGATATCAACCTTCTTGTACCTGTTGTACCTGTTGATGGCTGATTTGTGGGCCATGATATGATCTGTTCTGGAGAATGTCCCATGTACAACTGAAAGGAATGTGTATTCTGCTTTAGGATGAAATCTTCAACTATATCTGTTGAGTCCCTGTGGTCCAGTGTGTCAAAGCTATTTTCCCCTTGTTGATTTTCTGTATAGACGATCGGTCCATTGCCATAAGTGGGTGTTAAAATCCCCTGTCATTGTATTATTATCAGTGACTTTCTGTATGTTTGTTGTTAATTGGTTTCTATATTTAGTACTCCCATGTTGGCAGCATAAATATTTAGTTGTTTTGAACATATTTTTAAAAAAATTTAATTTTTATGGTGTTGAATTTACCAACAAACAGAATAACACCCAGTGCTCATCCCGCAAGGGCCCCCCTCAGTGCCCTTCACCCATTCACCGCACCCCCGCCCCTCCCCGTAAAGCATCCCTAGTTCCTTTCTCAGAGTTAGGAGTATTTATGTTCTGTCTCCCTTTCTGATATTTCCCACACGTTTCTTCTCCATTCCCTTAAATTCCCTTTCACTATTATTTATATTCTCCAAAGAATGAGAACATAAACTGTTTGTCTTCTCCGATTGACTTACTTTAGTCAGCATAATACCCTCCAGTTTCATCCACGTTGAAGCAAATGGTGGGTATTTGTCATTTCTAATGCCTAATATATTCCATTTTATACATAAACCTCATCTTCTTTACACTTTCATCTTTCAATGGACACCAAGGCTCCTTCCACAGTTTGGCTATTTTGGACATTCTGTTATAAACATCAGGGTGCAGGAGCCCCGGCGTTTCCTTATCTGAGTCTTTGGGGTATATTCCCAAAGGTGCAATTGCTGGGTCGTCGGGCAATTCAATTTTTATCTCTTTGAGGAACCTCCACTCACAATATTAATTCTGCCAATCCATGAGTATGGAAATATTTTTCCATCTTTTGTGTCTTCCTCAATTTCTTTCAGAGGTGTTCTATAGTGTTTATGGTTGAGATCCTTTACCTCCTTGGTTAGGTTTATTCCTAGGTATTTTATGCTTTTGTGTGCATTTGTAAATGAGATTGCCTCCTCAATTTTTATTTCTTCAGCCTCATTGTTAGTGTATTGAAATGCCATTGATTTCTGGGCATTGATTTTGTATCTGGCAACGCTACCAATTGCTGTATGAGTTCTAGCAATCTTGGGGGGAGGCTTTTGGGTTTTCTAGGTAGAGTATCATGTCATCGGCGAAGAGGGAGAGTTTGACTCTTCTTTGCCAATTTGAATGCCTTTATTTCTTTTTGTTGTCTGATTGCTGAGGCTAGGACTTCCAGTACTATGTTGAATAGCAGTGGTGAGAGTGAATCCCTGTCTTGTTCCTGATCTTAGGGGAAATGCTCCCAGTGCTTCCACATTGAGAATGATATTTGCTGTGGGCTTTGCTTAGATGGCCTTTATGATGTCGAGGAATGTTCCCTCTATCCCTATGCTCTGAAGTGTTTTGATCAGCAATGGATGCTCTATTTTGTCAAATGCTTTCTCTGCATCTAATGAGAGATCATATGGTTCTTGGTTTTTCTCTTGCTGATACGATGAATCACAGTGATTGTTGACAAGTGTTGAACCAGCCTTGTGTCCCGGGGACAAATCCTACTTGGTCATGGTGATTAATTTTCTTAATGTACTGTTGGATCCTATTGACTATTATCTTGTTGAGAATTTTTGCATCCATGTTCATCAGGGATATTGGTCTGTAATTCTCCTTTTTTTAATTTTTTTTTTATTTATGATAGTCACAGAGAGAGAGAGAGAGAGAGAGAGAGAGAGAGAGAGAGAGAGAGAGGCAGAGACACAGGCAGAGGGAGAAGCAGGCTCCATGCACCGGGAGCCTGATGTGGGATTCGATCCCGGGTCTCCAGGATCGCGCCCTGGGCCAAAGGCAGACGCTAAACCGCTGTGCCACCCAGGGATCCCCTGTAATTCTCCTTTTGGTGGGGCCTTTGTCTGGTTTGGAATTAAGGTGATGCTGGCCTCATAAAAAGAATTTGGAAGTACTCCATCTCTTTCTATCTTTCCAAACAGCTTTAGTAGGAGAGGTGTGGTTTCTTCCTTAAACGTTTGATAGAATTCCCCTGGGAAGCCATCTGGCCCTGGACTTTTGTGTCGTGGGAGGTTTTGGATGACTGCTTCAGTTACCTCCCTAGTTTTTGGCCTGTTTAGGTTTTCTATTTCTTCCTGTTCCAGTTGTTAGTTTGTGGCTTTCCAGGATTGCGTCCATTTCTTCTGGATTGCCTAATTTTTTGGCATATAGCTGTTCACAATATGTTTTTAAAATCGTTTGTATTTCCTTGGTGTTGGTAGTGATCTCTCCTTTCTCATTCATGATTCTATTAATTTGAGTCTTCTCTATCTTCTTATTAATCTGGTTGGCTAATGGTTATCTATCTTATTAATTTGTTCAAAGAACCATCTCCTGGTTCTGTTGAGCTGTTCCACATTTCTTCTGGTCTCGATTTCCTTGAGTTCTGCTCGAATTCTAATTAAGTCTCTTCTTCTGTTGGGTGTAGGATATATCTGTTGTTTCTTTCTAGCTCCTTTATGTGTAAGGTTAGCTTTTGTATTTGAGTTCTTTCCAGTTTTTGAATGGATGCTTGTATTGCGATGTATTTCCCCCTTAGGAATGCTTTTGCTGCACCCTAAATATTTTGAACGGTTGTATGTTCATTCTCATTAGTTTCCATGTATCTTTTTAATTCTTCCTTAATTTCCTGGTTGACCCTTTCATCTTTTAGAAGAATAGTCTTTCACCTCCATGTGTTTGAGGCCCTTCCAAACTTATTGTGATTTAGTTCTAATTTCAAGGCATTATGCTCTGAGAATCTGCAGGGGATGATCCGAGTTTTGGTATTGGTTCAGACCCGATTTGTGACCCAGTATGTGGTCTATTCTGGAGAAAGTCATGTGCAATTGAGAAGAATGTGTATTCAGTTGAGTTTGGATGTAAAGTTCGTATATTCTGTGAAATCCATCTGGTCCAGTGTATCATTTAAAGATCTCATTTCTTGGAGATGTTGTGCTTAGAATAACTATCAAGTATAAAATGGGCTAGATTGAAGTCACCAAGCATAAGATAAGTATTATCTAAGTATTTCTTCACGTTTGTTATTAATTGGTTTAAATATTTGGCAACTCCCACATTTGGGGCATATATATTGAGGTTCGTTAAGTCCTCTTGTTGGATAGGTCCTTTAAGTATGATGTGTCTCTCTTCATCTCTCATTTCAGTCTTCGGGGTAAATTTTAGTTTATCTGATATAAGGATGGCTACCCCTGCTTCTTTTGAGGACCGTTTGAATGGTAAATGGTTCTCCAAACTTTTATTTCCAGGGTGTAGGTGTTCTTCTGTCTAAAATGAGTCTCTTAAAAAAAATAAAAAAAAAATAAAAAATAAAAATAAAAAATAAAATAAAATGAGTCTCTTGTAGACAGCAAATAGATGGGTCCTGCTTTTTTATCCAGTCTGAAACCCTGCGCCTTTTGATTGGGTCATTAAGCCCGTTCACGTTCAGAGTTACTATCGACAGATGAGTTTAGTGTCATCATGATATCTCTTCAGTCCTTGTTTTTGTGGATTGTTCCACTGAACTTTCTTAAAGGGGAATTTTAAGAGTCCCCTTAATATTTCTTGCAGAGCTGGTTTGGAGGTCATATATTCTTTCAGTTCCTGCCTGTCTTGGAAGCTCTTTATCTCTCCTTCCATTTTGAATGAGAGCCTTGCTGGATAAAGTATTCTTCGTTGCATGTTCTTCTCATGGAGGACCCAGAATATCCTGCCAGCCCTTTCTGGGCTGCCAGGTCGCTGTGGAGAGGTCTGCTGTTACCCTAATGCTCTCCCCATAAAGGTCAGGGATTTCTTGTCTCTTGCTGCTTTAAAGATCTTCTCTTTATCTTTGGAATTTGCAAGCTTCACTATTAAATGTCGAGGTGTGGACGCTTTTATTGATTTCATGTGGGGATCTCTCTATTTCCTGGATCTGAATGCCTGTTTCCGTTCCCAGATTAGGAAAGTTTTCAGCTCGGATGTGTTCAAATACATATTCTGGCCTTCGTCTATTTCAGTGCCCTCGGTACCCCCAATTACACATAGGTTTTTCTTCCTCAGGCTGTCATTTATTTCCCTTAATCTGTATTCCTGGTCTTTAATTGTCTGTCTCTTTTTTCCTCAGTTTCCCTCTTTGCCATCAACTTGTCTTCTATGTCACTCACTCGTTCTTCCACCTCGTTAACCCTCATCGTTAGGACTTCTAGTTTGGTTTGCATCTCATTCAATTGATTTTTACTTTCTGCCTGATTGGATCAAAATTCTGCAGTCATGAAGTCTCGTGAGTCCTTTATGCTTTTTTCTAGAGCCACCAGTAGCTGTATAATAGTGCTTCTGAATTGGCTTTCTGACATTGAATTGTAATCCAGATTTTGTAACTCTGTGGGAGAGAGGATTGTTTCTGATTCTTTCTTTTTTGTGGTGAGGTTTACCTTGTAGTCATTTTGCTCAGTGCAGAGTGGCCAAAACAAGTTGAATTTGGAAAAGGGGAAAAAGAGTAGAGAGAAAGAATGAAAGAAAAGAGAAAGAAAAAAGAAAAAAAAAAAGGAAAAGAAAAAAGAAAAAAAGAGAATAAAAGAGAAAGAAAAGAAAGAAAGTTGGAGAAAAATGGTGGGGGAAGCAATCAGAATTAAAAAAAATTGGGTGAGTATCTTCTGATTCTGTATACTTTAAGTCCCTTGACATCCCTTGGAACTTGTCCATCTAGCTGGTCTTCTGGGGGAGGGGCTTGTTGTGCTGATTTTCAGGTGTTAGCCCTTGGGGCAGCTCCTCTCCCTCTGCCTGGTGTAGCATTCAGTGGGGGTTGTTTACCCCGTGAAGCCCAAGGAGGAACAACCCCAGTGACAGTGGCCAGGTCTGAAAACCAGTATTCAACCCCCACAGTAACTCCAGAGCAGTCCATCTGCAGGGCCTGGGGACCCGGGTTGGGGCTGCTGATCTGCTGAGTTCTTGGCAGGAGGATCCTTACTGTCCTGGGCCCTCCGGGCCTCTGCCTGTCCCGGGGGAGGCCAAATCCTGGGCTGTGTCCCAGCGCCCTGTTTTCCGGAGCCTGTGCTGTTGGATTTCATTCCCAGCCGTGCAGCCACCTCTCCATGTAGCTGCTGCCCAAGCCCCTCTGAGCTGCTCCAGGAGCTACTTCCTCTGGCCTAGGCCCCGCCACCTAGCTGCTCCCAGGGACCCGCAAACCCCTCCGCACAGAGCCACCACCCGAGCCCCTCAGAGCTGCTCCTGTGTCAATCCATGTGCCCTGCAGCCCTTAAGGAGCTAGGTGCACTCTCCTGGGAGTGTCCCATGGAGCCCGAGGGTATCTCTGCCCTCCTGGGGTACTGCTCCGAATCCTTGTGGGGGCCATTCCACCTGGAAGATTGGTGCAGCTCCTCCTCTCTGATACAGAGCTCTCCTGACCGGGGGACACTCGCCCTGGCCTTAGCCCAGCTCCTCGTGGGGCCTCTCCCCCTTGGATGCCTTTTGTTTCTTTAGTTCTTTTTCCCATCTTCCTACCTTGATAGAAGCGCGAACTTTTCTCACTGTAGCATTCTATCTTGTCTCTGTTTAAATCTCAGGTCGAATTCCTAGATTTTCAGGATGATTTGAAGGTTATCTAGGTAATTTGGTGGGGACAGGTGACTTGGGGACCTTCTCTTCCGCCATCTTGCCCCTGCTCCTGTATGTTGCCTTTTAGCTTTGGTTGTTTCCTTTACTTTGCAGAAGCTTTTCAATTTGATGAAGTCCCAATATTATTTTTGCTTTTGTTTCCCTCACCTCAGAGGCATATCTAGAAAGAAGATCCAATTGCCAATGTCAAAGATGTTGCTGCCTATCTTTTCTTCTTTGTATGGTTTCAGATCTCACATTTAGGTCTTTCATCCATTTTGAATTTATTTTTTATATATATGGTGTGAGAAAGTGGTCCAGTTTCATTCATGTTTCATTTTCATTTGTTTTAAATTTCCTCTCTAATTTCCTGGTTTCTCCATTCATTCTCTAGTAGGATGTTCATAATCTCCACGTATTTTTGCTATGTCCAAATTTTTCTTACTGTCGACTTCGTTTCATAGCGTTGTGGTCTGAAAATGTACAGGATGTGCTATCAACCTTCTTGTACCTGTTGTACCTGTTGAGGGCTGATTTGTGGCCATGATATGATCTGTTCTGGAGAATGTCCCATGTGCACTTGAAAGGAATGTGTATTCTGCTTTAGGTTGAAATGTTCAGACTATATCTGTTGAGTCCCTGTGGTCCAGTGTGTCAAGGCTATTTTTCCCTTGTTGATTTTCTCTATAGACGATCGGTCCATTGCCATAAGTGGTTGTTAAAATCCCCTGTCATTGTATTATCATCAGTGAGTTCTGTACTTTGTGTTAATTGGTTTCTATATTTAGGTACTCCCATGTTGGCAGCATAAATATTAGTTTTTTTTTATCTTGATAGAGGGTCTTTTAAATTATGAAATAATGCCCTTCATCGCTTTTTACAGTATTTGTTCTTTCTTTATTGAAATGTAAATATTTTATTTATTTATTCATGAGAGATACACAGAGAAGCAGAGGCAGAAATATAGGCAGAAGGACAGGCAGGCCCCAAAGGGAGGCCGATGTGGGACTCGATCCTTGGATCCCAGGATCACCCCTGATCTGAAGGCAGATGCTCAACCACTGAGCCACCAGGTGTCTCCCAGGGTTTGGTTTCAAATCTAGTTAGTCTGATATAAGTATGGGTCTTCCAGCTTTCTTTTGATATCCATTACATTTATAGATGGTTTTCCATGCCCTACTTTCAATCTCCCGGTGTCTATAGGTCTAACGTGAGCATCTTGTAGGCAGCATACCGATGGATCTGGTTTTTTTAATAACGATTTTATTTATGAGCGAGAGAGAGAGAGAGAGAGAGAGAGGCAGAAAATTAGGCAGAGAGAGAAGCAGCTCCCCACCAGGAGCCCAATATGGGACTGGATCCCAGATTCCAGGATCACACCCTGAGTCAAAGGCAGAGGCTCAACCCCTGTGCCACCCAGGCATCCCGGATCCTGCTTTTTAAGCCACTCAGATACCCTCTATCATTTGATTGGAGCATTTTGTCTATCAGCATTCAGAGTGATTATTGAAAGATATGAACTTATTGCCTTTGTGTTACCGGTAGAGTTGGTGTTTCTGGTGACGTTCTCTGGTCCTTTGTAGTCTTTGTTGCTTTTGGTCTCTTTTTTTCACCCACTAGAACAGTCCCTCTTAAAATTCCTTACTGGACTGGTTAAGTGGTCCTGAAATCCTTTATATTTTGCTTGTCTGAGACAATCTTTCTCTCTCCTTCTATCCTGAATGACACCATTGCAGAAAGAATTCATACAAATTGGACTCCAATAAAAAGAAATTTAAATACATAAAATAAATTTTTGCTATTATGATTGAGGAAAATGGCATTTAGGAGGAAAACCAGAAGCTGAAACGGAGGAGGACAGATATCACCATCCGTAGCCTTCACAGCAACCTGGTATCCTTTCCTAGGATTGGCCCCCCTTCCTGACCCTCTGCGCTCCTTGTTGAAACCCAGCAGTCACATCTTCGTACCTCCCGCACCTCTGCAGTCATGCTTTATACCGCCTTCCATGTATCCTATTGGGGACCACAGCGTCGTGTATGGAATCATCCGGAAGCTGTTTGACAACATTGGGGGGATTCTGACTTTTGTTGGTTTTGGGGGTGTGTGTGTCTATCACATGCAGCTATCACATGCAGCTATCGGATCCTCTGGCTGGGTCCCCGATGCCGAAATGGTTGGCACAATATCATTTCTGGTGCTGGAGCTGGGGGCTAGCCAGGCACTCCTGGCCGACCCGGTGCTCGCTTGTGCAGTGACATTCCACTGGAGGGGCAGCTGAGCTGGAAGGTCCAGCTGCCACATTCTCATGTCCGGAAGTGTGGCCCGCCAATGGCGGCTGCTTCTCTTCTCCCCGATGCCTCTCCAGCAGGGAGCCAGAACTCGGGGCCGCCATGCGGGGAGCTCCTGAGGAGCTGGGTGCACATGGCGGGGAGCCCAGGGCTGCCTGTGTGTGGGAGTTGGGGTGGGGACGGGGCTGGTTCCTCGGTCTCCTGTGCTGCCTGGCCTTCAGGCCGAGCCCCATGCTCACCCAGCCCCTACTCACTCGGGCAAGGAGGGTGCCCTCCACACGCTGGTGTGAGAGATCCCGCACCACAAGGTGTGCAGGCTGAGTCCACCTGGTGAGGGTGGTTCAGGTGTGAGCTGCAAGTGTGGGACCCAGGAAATTTAACAAAAATCTCCTACCCCTGGACAAGCAGAGCAGGACTGATTCCATTTTATGCTACACCTGCCACCTCCAGGATGACCCCCACATGACCTGCTTATGGCTTAAGGTGCTGCCCCACCATTGTCAGGCCGCTGTGCACACCCTAATCGGAAATCAGCTCATAACAATGTAACCCTGCTTTGTGCCCCCCAAAACTGCATGCCCATTCTGAACTTCCCCTGGGGAGGGAGGAGAGCTTTCTGTCCTTTAGGGGAGGGAAAGAATGACACGGGTTGGGGGGCGGGTGCTGGAGTCCCCCACCTGGGAGCATGTGTGGAATCTGGGTGGGGGCATATGTCCTGAGGTTTCAGCCTGAGAGACGGTTCTTAGGACAGCAGAGCTGACCTGGACCTGCAGCTCATGGGCTCCTGCTGGGTCCCTGCAGGGCAGCTGGACCCCGGCCTTGGGCTCCCAGTGGCCCCAGCACCTGGAGCAGCCTGCCTCCTGGTGTTGGTGCGGGTGGGGCCCACCAGCCTACTCCTGCTCTCCCCACACTGGGGTGTCCCAGGATCCAAAGGGCGCCCTAGGTGAGTGACCTGGATCTGTGGGGTACGCCCAGGGCCTAAGAGGCCACATCCATCTGTGAGAGGGCTCGCTCAGCCTGGGGCCAGAATCCAGGGCTGGCCAGGGCCATGGGGGGCTGGATCCCATTAGTCTTTGTGTTGGGCCTGGAGGGGCTCAAATCAACTCAGCCCCCACAGAGCCCGGGGCCAGGTCAGCCCAGGTCCCTATGGGTTAGGGGCTGGTGTCCTGTGCAGGGTGTGCCGCCCTCCAGGAGATGACAGTAGGCAGAGGCAGGGCACGGTGCATCCTCTGAACCACTCACCTGCACCCACCCTGTCAGGGGCTCCCTGTCTTTCCTCCTCTGCAACCACTGGGTACTCTTTGAGACACCCGGGCTTCTGATGGGATCAGGGTATGCAGAGAAATGCCGGGAGGCTGAGCATGTCCCACAGGGGTCACCTGCACCTGGTCCTTGCTGGGGTAAATGGTGTGGGAGTGGATGGTGTGGGGGCAAGGGTATGATTGTGGTGGAGTGTGGGGGATGGTGTAGGGGGATGGTGTTGGGGTATAGCGTGGGTTGGGTTTGCGTGGGGCTGTGTGGGTATGAGGGGGATGGTGTAGGTGGGATGCCATTGGGAATGATGATGTAGGGGGGTGGAGTAGGAGTGGGGAATGAGGGGGATGTCGTGGGGGGCCTGCGGACACAGGGTATCTCCTTCCCCTAAGATGCAGAAGGAGACTTCTACAGTTAAAGGCGACCCCAGTCTGGGGTTTGTTGTGACACCTTCCCCTGGGGCATGGTGTGGTCATTGCAGGTGTCTGGCTGGACCGGGGGCATTATCTGGGGGTCATCATAATATGTATGCTTTCAAATTTCAAATTGTCTCAAATTAAATGCATAGAATTTAGAAATATATAAAGTACCGAGAGTGGGTGTCACTCTGACCCATCAGACCCTCATGGGATCGATGTGTGTCCTGCTCCAGCCACGGCCATGCCGCCTGGCCCCCAGGTCCGGTCCCTGCCCCCCACATCCCCCACCCCATCCCCTGCTTCTCATGGGGCCGTCCCTATCCCTTTTGGTGTTCAGCTCCCATGGCAACCCCTGGAGGCCCCATCCTACTGGCCACTCATCCCTGAGGCCCGGGGGGTGGGCACGGGGGTCATCCCAATCACCCTACCATTGAGCAGTGTGTTGTTGGCTGCCGTTGCTCCCCCTGGCACAGAGGCCCTGTTTTCCCTACCCAGAAGCCCCCGGGGCCCCAAAGCCCCCTGTACAAGCAGCCTCACCCGACCCCCTAGCAGTACTAAAACATGATGTGGCTGCCCAACGTCCTGTTGACGTTCAGGTCTACTTCCGTGATGTCCCTGGAGAAGAAAAGGGCATCCTCCTTCATTTCCTGTGGGAAAACCAGGGAGGAGGAACAGGCGCCAGGGATACAGACCCCGACCTGTCACGAGCTGCCATGCTGGGCAGGGAGCCCTGGGGCCACAATGGGAGTGTGTCCTGCGGAAACCTCCTTCCTTCCTCTGGGAGTCCAGGGATGACGGGAGTGCCCACCGTGCCCGTGGGACCTGTGTGACGGCTTGTGCCCAGCTGTTGTGGGCGGGGAGGTGACTGAGTTTCACCCTGCGTGGGAGGGGATAGGGGTTCAGCCAAGGTGGGAGGGGACATGGGAGTGTTGTGCCCAAGATTGCGAATCCGAGAAACCACTAAGTATCTGACACCAATGCAAACACACAGGGTTGATTTCCAAACTCGAGCTTGCGTCCAAGTACTCCCAACACAGCGGAGCAGAGACTTGGACCCCGAGGTGGGTTTTAGCTTAGTTTTAAGGGCTTGTCTTGGGGTCCTACAGAGGGCTGGAGCAATTCCTCAAGTTCTGTTGACATTTTGATATGGGGCCTTCAAGGGTATTGAGCTCTGCTCTCATTCTAATAGACGGTTCCAGCCCTTGGCATGGGCTTAGTTTTGATTCAATTGTGGGGCTTTCTAGGACATTAAGCTGTAAACTTTTGTTTTTTTTCCTGTAACTGAAGCAATGTAAATTTCAGCTCTTCTTCACAGGGGCCTGGGATGGCTGGGCGTGTGCTAATGCTGAATTTAAATTGGAATGGCCTTAATTTTCTCAGCCTCCTTGCTTCCTGTCCCACCTATCTAGCTCCTTCCCCCTTCCCCAGAGCTCCTAAGAGAGCAATTGCAAATAACCTCAGCGTGGCATCCTGTGTTGGGCAACAGGCCCAGTGATTTGGGATCAGGAAGACCTGGAGCACGGGCGTCCCAGCTGTGCAGCGGGATTCGAAGCTGCAGAATCTTATTCCCTGAGGCTATCTTGACAACTGACTTTGTACATAGAAAAGCTCTCCTTTGTCTTTAAAAGTTGAGGAGCGAGTCATAGAGTTTTATCTCTGCACATCTGATTGCTCAGATTCCAATCTGAGATGTATTTCCTGTTAATAAGGATAATTTACTACTATCTGTAGTACTATGGTTAAAATATTCTGACACAAGTAATTCAGAGGGAAGGGTTTCTCATCTCTTTCTTCACAGTTCAGTCACTCATCAGGAAATGCATCTTTATGGATTTGGAATGAACTGAGAGACATTATTACCAATGGTCCTATTATTATGTGAAGGATTCTTCCCTGAGATTCTTCCCCTATTTCAACTGACACTGAAACACTGTGAACTCTTTGGAAGACAAATGTCAAGGAAATAAATGTTATGCATTGCTAATTTTATTTTTTTTTTTTTTTTTTATTTATTTATGATAGTCACAGAGAGAGAGAGAGGCAGAGACACAGGCAGAGGGAGAAGCAGGCTCCATGCACCGGGAGCCCGACGTGGGACTCGATCCCGGGTCTCCAGGATTGCGCCCTGGGGAAGGCAGGCGCCAAACCGCTACGCCACCCAGGGATCCCCCATTGCTAATTTTAAATGCACTTGCAGTATGGTGTCTATTATACTAGAATTATTTTTATCTGATTTTTGCTATTTATTATCCGTTCCTGCTTTTCAGGTTGAGGAGGCATTATACGTGTTCATAAGTGTTTTTCTTTCCTTCTGATCTAAAATTCTTACTTTGTTTCCATCAAAGGAACTCTTTAAGAATAAGGCAAAAGTTAATTCAACTATTCTTAAAATGTCTTCACACTTGGAGCCTGATTCATTTAAGTCAATTTTCAAAATAAATCTTATTTATTAGGAAAAAAACAAAGATTTATAGGGAAATTGAGAAGATAGTATAGTGCATTCACATGCACTGGCACTCATTTCTCCAATTATTGATATCTTATATTAGTACGGTACAAATATGAGCTAATGAATCAATATTAAAATAGTCGCATTAACCAAAGACCATACTTTATTCAGATTTCCTTAGTTTTTGCTAAGTTACCATCCCTATATTACATTCCATTTGTCCTCATTTTTCTTAGGCTCCTCTGGATTGTGACAGTCTTTCAGCCTTTCCTTTGTTGTTGAACTGGAACACTTTGAGAAGGAGAGTATTTTGAAAAATTTCCCTCAGTTGGGACATGTCTGTCGTTTATCTCATGATTGAACTGTTTTTGTGGATTATATACAGAGATATACTGCCATTTTTATATCATATAAAGGATAGATACTATCACATGATTTATCAGTCTTGGTATCGATCTGATCATCTTGCTAAGGTAGTGTTTGTCAGCTTTCTCCGTAGTAAACTGATTCATTTTTGTTATTTTTATTATTATTTTTATTATTATTAGTGTATCATTATTATTTTAGGTTTTAATAATATTTTTAGAAGGAAGTTACTACGTGTATTGCACACATAAGAGTGGGAAGCTATGCTCATGAACTTGACGGTGGAATGTCTGCACAAATTCTTTGAAATTCTTCTACATGGGAGATTTCTCTTCCTCTAGGTTTGTTTGATTTTTTTTCAAAGATGTTATTTATTTATATGAGAGAGAGAGAGGAGAAAA
>NW_023331610.1:0-36802 GCF_011100685.1 Canis lupus familiaris
GGACCTGGTGACTGTGGTGTTCTTGTAGCTCACATTTACCTGTGATCGGGTCCCCACTAGGGCCTCACCTGGATCTGATGACTTCTGGCCTGCAGGTTGGCCTCACTGGACCTGGGAGTGCGTTGCCTCTAGGGCCTCACCATACCTGGGTGACTCAGGTCCCACGTGAGCCTCTTGGACCTGGTGAATCTGTCCTTACCTGGTCCTCTCCCAGACCCGATGACTCTGGTCACCACCTGGGCCTCACCTGGACCTGGTGAATCTGGTCCCAATCTGGGCCTCACCCATTCTTGGTGACTTTATTCCACACCTTGACCTGATTGCTGTGGACTCTTTCTTGGCCTCACCTGGAAACTGGTGACTCTGATCCTATCTGCGCGTCACCCAGACCTGTTGACTCTGGTCCTCACCTGGGCATCAATCGTACCTGCTGACTCTGTTCCACACCTGAGCCTCACCTGGTCATGATGACTCTGGAACTTCTCTGGGCCTCACCTGACCTGGTGACTCTGGTCCCCATTAAGACGTAACCCGGACTGGGTGATTCTGGTTCCCATCTAGGCCTCAAGCATATCTGGTGATTCTGGTCCTCACTGGGCCTCACGTGGACTTAGTGAATATGCTCCATGTTGGCCTTATTTGGACCTGGTGACTCGGGTCCCTACCTGGCATCATCGGCACATGGTTCCGCGCACCGCCTGCAGGTTGGCCTCACCTGAACCTGTGAGTGGGATTGCCACCTGTGGCTCACCCATCCTGGTGACTCAGGTCCCCACGTGGCCTCTTGGACCTGGTGAATCTGGTCCTTACCTCGTCTTCTCCCAACCTGGGGACTCTGGTCATCACCTGGGCCTCACCTGGAGAAGGGGAACTGGTCCCCATCTGGGCCTCACCCAGTCCTGGTTACTTTGTTCCCCACCTGGAAATGATTGCTGTGGACTCTTTCTTTGCCTCACCTGCACTGGTGACTCTGATCCTATCTGGTGACTCTGATCCTATCTGGGCATTACCCAGACCTGGTGACTCTGGTCCTCATGTGTGGCATCTTGGTACCTGGTGACTCAGTTCCACACCTGAGCCTAACCTGGACATGATGACTCTGGAACCTCTCTGGGCCTCACCCTGTCCTGGTGACTCTGGTCCCCATCTGGATGTCACCTGGAGCAGGTGATTTTGGTACCCCTCTGAGCCTCAACCAGATCTGGTGACTCTGGTCCTCAACTGGGCCCACCTGGACCTAGTGAATATGCTCCATCTGGGCCTCATTTGTACCTGGTGACTCTGGTCCCTCCCTCGGCATCATCAGGTACATGGTTCCACTGCATGGCCTGCAGGTTGGCATCACCTGGACCTGGCAACTCTGGTTCCTACATGGGCATCATCGGACACGGTTCCTCTGCATGGCGCGAAAGATGGCCTCTCCTGGACCTGGTGAGTGTGGTTGCCACCTGCCTCACCCGTACCTGGGGACACAGGCCCCTCGTCGGCCTCTTGGACCTGGTGAATCTGGTCTATGGGAGACCTGGTCGTCTCCCATACCCGGGGTCTCTGGTCACCCCCTGGGCCTCACCTGGACCTGGTCAATGTGGTCCCCATCTGGGCATCACCCAGTCCTGGTGACTTTTCCCCACCTGGATGATTGCTGTGCACTATTTCTTGGCCTCACCTTGAACTGGTGATCTGATCCTACTGGTGACTCTGATCCTATCTGGGCATTACCCAGACCTCTGACTCTGTCCTCACCTGGGCATCTTTGGTACCTGGTGACTCTGTTCCACACCTGAGCCTCACCTGGACATGTTGACTCTGGAACCTCTCTGGGCCTCATCCTGACCTGGTGACTCTGGTCCCCATCTGGATGTCACCTGGACCAGGTGATTCTGGTACCCCCTCTAGGCCTCAACCAGGTCTTGTGACTCTGGTACTCCACTGCACCACACCTGGACCTAGTAATATGCTCCATCTGGTCTCATTGGACCTGGTGATTCTGATCCCAACCTCGGCATCATCGGGACATGGTTTCACTGCATGGTCTGCAGGTTGGCCTCACCTGGACCTGTTAAATCTCGTCCCTACCTGGGCATCATCAGGACATGGTTCCTCTGCATGGCCTGCAGGTTCGCCTCACCTAGACCTGGTGATGGGGTTGCCACCTGGGACTCGCCCATGCCTGGTGACACAGGTCCCCACGTGGGCCTCACTTGGACCTGTTGAATCTGGACCTTACCTGGTCCTCACCCGGAACTGTTAACTCAGGTCACCACCTGGGAATCACCTGGACCTGGTGAATGAATCTGGTCCCCATCTGGGGTCATCCATTCCTGGTGACTTTGTTCCCCAACTGACCTGATTGCTGTGGACTCCTTCTTGGCCTCACCTGGAACTGGTGACTCTGATACTAACTGGGCCTCACCCTGATCTAGTGACTCTGGTCCTCACCTGTGGACCATTATCAACTGGATACTCTGTTCCACACGTGAGCCTCACCTGGACATGATGACTCTGGACCCTCTGGGCCTCAGCCTGACATGGTGACTCTGGTCCCCATCTGGATTTCACCTAGACCAGGTGAATCTGGTACCCCTCTAGGCCTCAACTTGACCTGGTGACTCTGGGCCCCAAGTGGGCCTCACCGGGACCTAGTGAACATGCTCCCCACCTGCGCCGCATCTGGGCATGGTGACTCTGGTTTTACCTGGGCATCCTCGGGAATGGTTACTGTATTCCCCACGGGGCTGACCTGATCATGGCAACTCTGGTCCTGACTTTGGCCTCTTCTGTACCAGGTGACTCTGGCTCTACCTGGGCCTCACCTGTAACTGGTGACTCTGATCCAAGCATGGCCTCACCTGACCTGGTGACTGTGGTTCCCATCGGGACCTGACCTGGTCCTCATGTCTCTGGTCTCACCTGGGCCTCACCAGGACTTGGTGTCTCTCGTACCCACCTGGGTAGCATCAGGATATGGTTACACTGTTCACTAACAGTGACCCAGCCGGACCTATTAACTCTCGGTCTTCACCTGGGCCACACCTGGACATGGTGACACTGGTTCCCACCTGGGTCTCACCTGGACATGGTGAGTCGGATCCCCACAGGGTCCTCACATCTAAGTGGTGATTCTCGTTCCCACATGGACATCATGTGGACCTGGTGGCTGCAGTGTTTCTAGCTTCTCATGTACCTCGTGACTCTGGTCCCCACCAGGCCTCACCGGGACCGGTGAGTGTGGTTGCCACCTGCACCCACCTGGACCTGGTGATTCTGGTCTGCACCTGAGACTACCCTGGATCTGGTGACTGTGGTCCCCACCTGGGCTTCACCTAGCCCTGTTGACCATGGTCCTCATCACGGAAAAATGGCACCCGGTGACTGTGTTCCACACCTGGACCTCACCTGGAGCAGGTGACTCTGTTCCCCCTGTGGGTCTCACCGTGCTCTAGTGACTGTGAACCCCACTTTGGCCTGACTTGGACCTGCTGACCCTGGTTGCCACCTGCGCGACCTCGAACTGTTGACTCTGGTTCTTTCAAGGGCCTCCCCTGTACCTGGTGATCCTGGTTCCCACCTGGGCCTCACCTGGGCCTGGTGACTCTTGTCACCACCGGGGACTCACTTGGACCTGGTTACAGTGTTCCACACTGGGCCTCAAGTAGAACTCTTGACCATGGTCCCCAAGCCTGCCTCACATGGACCAGTTGCCTCTGATACCTACCAGCGCCTCACATGTACCTGGTAACTCTGGTCCTCACCTGGGCCTCATCTGGACCTAGTGAACTCTGGTCCCCACCTGGGCTTCACCTGGATCTGGTGACTCTGGTCCCCACCTGGCCTTCACCTGGATCTGGTGACTCTGGTCCCCACCTGACCTCTCCTAGACCTGGTGACTCTCTTTCCAACATGGCCTCACCTGGATCTGGTGACTCTGGTCCTCATTTTTGGCCTCACCTGGACCTGGTGTCTCTCGTCCCCACTTTGACCTAACTCAGAACTGCTGGAATCTTGCCCCACCTAGGCCCGGCACCCAAGACCTGGTGACTCTTGTCCCCAGCTATGCCTCAATTCGACCTGATGAATCTGGTCCTCACGTGGGCCTTAGATGGACCTGGGACTCAGCTGGATAGAGTGGCTCTGGTTCCCACAAATGGGCTCACCTGATACTGGTGACTGGGGTCTTTTTCTATGCCTCACCAGGACCTAGTGATTCTGTTCCCCATCTGGGCCTGCATGGCCCTAGTGACTCTGGTCCTCACCCAGGCATCATTGGGACCTGGATACTCTATTCCACGCCTGGGCCTCACTTTGACCAGGGACCTCTGGTCCCATTCTGGGCCTCAAACTAAACTGGTTGCTCTGGTTCCCCCTCTGGGACTACCCTTACCTGGTGAATCTGGTCACGCCTTGGGCTTCACTTTGGCCTGGTGAATCTGGTCCTTAGCTGGTACTCACCTGGATCTGGTGACTGGTCGCCACCTGGGCCTCACCTGGACCTGGTGAATCTCTTCCCCACTCTGGGCCTCACCCAGTTCCTGGTGACTTTGTTCCCCACCTGGACCTGATTGCTTTGGACACTTTCTTGGCCATCACCTGGAAGTGGTGATTCTCGTTCCCACATGGACATCATGTGGACCTGGTGGCTGCAGTGTTTCTAGCTTCTCATGTACCTCGTGATTCTGGTCCCCACCAGGGCCTCAAAGGGACCTGGTGAGTGTGGTTGCCACCTGCACCACACCTGGAACTGATGATTCTGGTCTGCACCTGAGACTACCCTGGATCTGGTGACTGTGGTCCCCACCTGGGCTTCACCCGGATTTGGGGACTCCGGTCCCCATCCGGGCCTCAACTGTACCTGTTGACCATGGTCCTCAACTGGGCAAAATTGGACCCGGTGACAGTGTTCCACAACTGGACCTCTCCTGGACCACATGACTCTGGTCCCCCTCTGGGTCTCACTGTGCCTTCGTGACTGTGAACCCCACTTTGGCCTGACTTGGACCTGCTGACCCTGGTTGCCACCTGCGCCTGACCTCGAACTGTTGACTCTGGTTCTTTCAAGGGCCTCCCCTGTACCTGGTGATCCTGGTCCCCACCTGGGCCTCACGTGGACGTGGTGACTCTAGTCACCACCGCGGACTCACCTGGACCTGCTTACTGTGTTCCACACCTCGGCCTCAAGTAGACTTGTTGACCATGGTCCCCATGCCGGCCTCACATGGACATATTGACTCTAATCCCCACCGGGTCCTCACGTGTACCTGGTAACTCTGGTCCTCACCTGGGCCTCATCTGGACCTAGTGACTCTGGTTCCCCACCTGGGCTTCACCTGGAACTGTGGCTCTGGTCCCCACCTGTGATTCACCTGGAACTGGTGACGCTCTTTCCAACATGGACTTCACTTGGTGAATCTGGTCCTTAGCTGGTCACATTTGGATCTGGTGACTGGTCGCCACCTGGGCCTCACCTGGACTTGGTGAATACTGTTGCCACCTGCGCCCCCCCTGGAATCTTGTGACTCTGGTCCCACCAGAACCTCACCTGGATCTGGAGGCTCTGGTTCCCATAAGGGGCTCTCCTGGACCTGGTTCTTGTGGTCTCCATCTAGCCTCACCTGGAACACAATGACTCTGATCCATATTTGTGCCTCTCTTGGACCTGTGGACTCTGGTCCTTACCTGGGCATCATTGGGACCTGGATACTCTCTTATATACCTGGGCGTCACCTGGACCTGGTGACTGTGGTCCCACCTGGGCCTCAGCTGGATGAGGTCACTGGTTCCCACAGGGACCTCACCAGGACCTGGTGACTCAGGTCCTCAAATGGGCATCATGGGACCTGTTATCTCAGTTCCAAATCGGGGCCTCACCTGGACCTAGTGATTCTCGTCCCCCTCTGGGCCTCACCCTGACCTGTTGACTCTGGTCCTCACCTGGATATCACAAGAACCGGGTGACTCTGGTCCCCCTTTGGGACTCACCGGAGCTGGGGAGACTGGTACTCAACTGGGTCTCAACACGATCTGTGAATCTACTCCTCACTTAGGCCTCGTCTGCACCTTGTGACTCTTATCCCACCTGGCATCAATGGGATATGGTTACTCTGTTCCCCACCTGGGCCTCACTTGGACATGATAACTGTTCTCCGCACTTTGGCCTCAACTGGTCCTGATGACATCTGGTCCCCCCACCTAGGCCTCAATCTGGACCTGGTGACTGTGGTCCCCACCTGGGTCTCACCTTGACCTGTTGCCTCTCGTTCCCACATGAACCACACCTGGACCTGGTGACTGTGGTGTCCTTGTAGACTCACATTTACCTGGTGACTCCGTTCCCGTCTAGGGCCTCACCTGGATCTGGTGACTCTGGCCTGCAGGTTGGCTTCATCCTGGAATTGGTGAGTTGGGTTGTCACCTGCGGCCTCACCCATACCTGGTGACTCAGGTCCCCTACGTGGGCCTCTTGGACCTGGTGAATCTAGTACTTACCTGGTCCTCTCCCCGACCCGGGGACTCTGGTCACGACCTGGGCCTCACCTGGACCTGGTGAATCTGTTCCATATCTTGGCCTCACCGAGTCCTGGTGACTTTGTTCCCCACTTGGACCTGATTGCTGTGGACTCTTTTTGTCTCACCTGGAACTGGTGACTCTGATCCTATCTGCGCGTCACCCAGATCTGGTGACTCTGGAACTCACCTGGGCATCATTGGTACCTGATTACTCTGTTCCACACCTGAGCCTCACCTGGACATGATGACTCTGGTACCTCTCTGGGCCTCACCCTGACCTGGTGACTCTGGTCCCCATCTTGATGTCACCTGGACCAGGTGATTCTGGTACCCCTCTAGGCCTCAACAAGATCTGGGGACTCTGGTCCTCAACTGGGCCTCACCTGGACCTAGTGAATATACTTGATGTGGGCCACATTTGGACCTGGTGACTCTGCTCCCTACCTGGGCATCATCGGGAGATGGTTCCACTCCATGGCCTGCAGGTTGGCCTCACCTGGACCTGGTAACTCTGGTCCCTACCTGGGCTTCATCGGGACACCGTTCCTCTGCATGGCCTGCTGGTTGGCCTCACCTGGACCTGTTGAGTGGGGTTTCCACATGGGCCTCACACATACCTGGTGACATAGGTACCCAAAGGGCCTCACTTGGAACTGGTGAATCTGATCCTTACCTGGTCCTCACCCGGGACTTTTAACTCAGGTCACCACCTGGGAATCACCTGGACCTGGTGAATCTGGTCCCCATCTGGGCCTCCCCCAGTCCTGATGACTTTGTTCCCCACCTGGAACTGATTGCTGTGGACTCCTTCTTGGCCTCACCTGGAACTGGTGACTCTCATCCTAACTGGGCCTAACTCAATCTGCTGACTCTTGTCCTCCCCTGTGGACCATTATGAACTGGATACTCTGTTCCACAACTGAGCCTCACCTGGACATGATGACTCTGGATCCACTCTGGGCCTCACCCTGACGTGGTGACTCTGGTCCTCATGTGGATGTCACCTAGACCAGGTGAATCTGGTACCCCCTCTAGGCCTCCACTAGACCTGGTGACTCTGGTCCTCAACTGGGCCTCACCGAGACCTAGTGAATATGCTCCCCAACTGTGCCTCATCTGGACCTGGTAACTCTGGTTCTACCTGGGCATCATCGGGACATGGTTACTGTATTCCCCACTGGGACTGACCTGATCCTGGTAACTCTGGTCCTGATTTGGCCTCTTCTGTACCAGGTGACTCTGGATCCACCTTGGGTTCACCGGTAACTGGTGACTCTGATCCTAAGCATGGCCTCACCTGACCTGGTGACTGTGGTTCCCATCGGGACCGCACCTGGACCTCATGTCTCTGGTCCCAACTGGGCTTCACCAGGACCTGGTGTCTCTGGAACCCACCTTGGTAGCATCAGGATACGGTTACACTGTTCACTAACAGTGACCCAGCCGGACCTATTAACTCTTGCGTCTTCACCTGGGCCACACCTGGACATGTTGACACTGGTTCCCACCTGGGTCTCACCTGGACATGGTGAGTCGGATCCAAAACTTGGTCCTCCCCTGTACTGGTGATTCTCGTTCCCACATGGACATCATGTGGACCTGGTGGCTGCAGTGTTTCTAGCTTCTCATGTACCTCGTGACTCTGGTCCCCACCAGGGCCTCACAGGGACCTGGTGAGTAGTGGTTGCCACCTGCACCTCAAGTGGACCTGGTCATTCTGGTCTGCACCCTGAGACTACCCTGGATCTGGTGACTATGGTCCCCACCTGGGCTTCACCTGCTTTGGGACTCCGGTCTCCATCTGAGCCTCACCTGGCCCTGTTGACCATGGTCCTCAACTGGGCAAAATTGGGACCCGGTGACTGTGTTCAACAACTGGACCTCACCTGGACCAGGTGATTCTGGTCTCCCTCTGGGTCTCACCGCGCCCTAGTGACCGTAATCCCAACTTTGCCCTGACTTGGACCTGCTGACCCTGGTTACCACCTGCTGCCTCACCTCGAACTGTTGACTCTGGGTAATTTCAAGGGCCTCCCCTGTACCTTGTGATCCTGGTCCCCACCTGGGTCTCACCTGGACGTGGTGACCATGTCACAACCGCGTACTCACCTGGAGCTGCTTACTGTGTTCCACATCTGGGCCTCAAGTAGACTTGTTGACCATGGTCCCCAAGCCGGACTCACATGGACCTGTTGCCTCTGATCCCCACCGGGGCCTCACGTGTACCTGGTAACTCTGGTCCTCACCTGGGCCTCATCTGGACCTAGTGACTCTGGTCCCCACCTGGGCTTCACCTGGATCTGGTGACTCTGGTCCCCTCCTGTACTTCACCTGGATCTGGTGACTCTGGTCCCCACCTGGAACTATCCTGGACCTGGTGACTCTCTTTCCAACATGGACCTCACCTGGATCTGGTGACTCTGGTCCTCAGTTTGGTCCTCACCTGGACCTGGTGTCTCTCGTCCCCACTTTGAACTAACTCAGAACTGCTGAATCTTGCCCCACCTAGGCCGCACCCAGACCTGGTGACTCTTGTCCCCAGCTATGCCTCAATTTGCCCTAATGAATCTGGTCCTCACGTGGGCCTCACATGGACCTGGGACTCAGCTGGATAGAGTGGCTCTGGTTCCCACAAGGGGCTCACCTGATATTGGTGACTGTGGTCTTATTCTATGCCTCACCAGGACCTAGTGATTCTGTTCCCCATCTGGGCCTGCATAGCCCTAGTGTACTCTGGTCCTCACCCTGGAATCATTGGGAACTGGATACTCTATTCCACACCTGGGCCTCACTTTGACCAGGGATCCTCTGGTCCCATTCTGGGCCTCAAACTAAACTGGTTACTCTGGTATCCCCTCTGGGCCTCACCCTTACCTGGTGACTCTGGTCACCCTTGGGCTTCACTTGGACCTGGTGAATCTGGTCCTTAGCTGGTCCGCACCTGGATCTGGTGACTGGTCGCCACCTGGGTCTCACCTGGACTTGGTGAATCCTGTTGCCACCTGTACCGCACCAGGACCTTGTGACTGTGGTCCCACCTGGACCTCACCTGGATCTGGTGGCTACTGGTTCTCATATGGGGCTCTCCTGGACCTGGTTTCCTGTGGTCTCCATCTGGCCCTCACCTGGAACACAATGACTCTGATCCATATTTGGGTCCTCTCCTGGACCTGTTGACTCTTGTCCTTACCTGGGCATCATTGGGACCTGGATACTCTCTTATATACCTGGGCCTCACCTGGACCTGGTGACTGTGTTCCCACCTGGGCCTCACCTGGACGAGGTGACTGGTTCCCACAGGGACCTCACCTGGATCCTGGTGACTCAGGTCCTCAATGGATATCATGGGACCTGGTTTCTGAGTTCCACATCGGGCCTCACCTGGACCTAGTGATTCTCGTTCCCCTCTGGGCCTCACCCTGACGTGCTGACTCTGGTCCCCCCCTGGATATCACCAGAACCAGGTGACTCTGGTCCCCCTCGGGACTCACCCGGAGCTGGGGTCACTGGTCCTCAACTCGGCCTCAACAGGACCTGGTGAATCTACTCCTCACTTAGGCCTCGTCTGGACCTTGTGACTCTTTTCCCACCTGGCAACAATGGGACATGGTTACTCTATTCCGCACCTGGGCCTCACATGGACATGATAACTTTGCTCCGCACTTTGGCCTCAACTGGTCCTGATGACCCTGGTCCCCCAACCGAGGCCTCAATCTGGACCTGGAGACTGTCGTCCCCACGTGGGTCTCACCTGGACCTGGTGACTCTCGTTCCCCACATGAACCACACCTGGACCTGGTGACTGTGGTGTACTTGTAGACTCACATTTACCTGGTGACTCCGGTCCCCACTAGGGCCTAACCTCGATCTGGTGACTCTGGCCTGCAGGTTGGCCTCACCTGGACTTGGTTAGTGGCATGCCACCTGGGCCTCACACATACCTGGTGACTCAGGTCCCCACGTGGGCCTCTTGGACCTGGTGAATCTGGCCCTTACCTGATCTTCTCCCAGACCCGGGGAATCTGGTCACAACCTGGGCCTCACGTGGATCTGGTGAATCTGGTCCCCATCTGGCCTAACCCAGTCCTGGTGTACTATGTTTCCCACCTGGAACTGATTTGCTCTGGACACTTTCTTGGCCTCACTTGGTACCTGGTGACTCTGATCCTATCTGTGCGTCACCGAGACCTGGTGACTCTGGTCCTCACCTGGGCATCATTGGTACCTGGTTACTGTGTTCCACACCAGAGCCTCACCTGGACATGATGTCTCTGGGACCTCTCTGGGCCTCACCCTGACCTGGTGATCTGGTCCCCATCTGGATGTCACCTGGACCAGGGGATTCTGGAACCCCTCTAGGCCTCAACCAGATCTGGTGACTCTTGTCCTCAACTGGGCCTCACCTGGACCTAGTGAATATGCTCCATCTGGGCCTCATTTGGACCTGGTGACTCTGGTCACTCACTGGGCATCATCTGGAAATGGTTCCTCTGCATGGCCTGCTGGTTTGCCTCACCTGACCTGGTAACTCTGGTCCCTACCTGGGCATCATCGGGACATGGTTCCTCAGCATGGCCTGCAGGTAGGCTCATCTTGACCTGGTGAGTGGAGTTCCCCCCTGGGTCTTACCCATGCCTGTTGACACAGGGTCCCACGTGGGCCTCACTTGGACCTGGTGAATTTGGTCCTTACCTAGTCCTCACCCGGAACTGGTAAATCTGGTCAGCACCTGGGAATCACCTAGACCTGGTGACTTTGTTCCCCACCTGGACCTGATTGCTGTGGACACCTTCTTGGCCTCACCTGGAAGTGGTAACTCTGATCCTAACTGGGCCTTTCCCAGATCTGGTGACTCTGGTCCTCACCTTCGGACAATTATGACCTGGATACTCTGTTCCACACCTGAGCCTCACCTGGACATGATGACTCTGGATCCCCTCTGGGCCTCACCCTGACATGGTTACTCTGGTCCCCGTCTGGATGTCACCTAGACCAGGTGAATCAGGTACCCCTCTGGGCCTCAACCAGATCTGGGGCCTCTGGTCCTCAACTGGGCCTCACCTGGACCTAGTGAATATGCTCCATCTGTGCCTCATTTGGACCTGGTGACTCTGGTCCCTACGTGGGCAACATCGGGACATGGTTCCACATAATGGTCTGCAGGTTGGCCTCTTCTTGACCTGGTAACTCTGGTCCCTACCTGGGCATCATCGGGACACGGTTCCTCTGCATGGCCTGCAGGTTGGCGTCACCTGGACCTCGTACTCTGGTCCCTACCTGGGCATCATCGGGACACGGTTCCTCTGCATGGCCTGCAGATAGGCCTCACCTGGACCTGGAGAGTGGGCTTGCCATCTGGGCCTCACCCATACCTGGTGACACAGGTCTCACGTGGGCCTCACTTGGACCTGGTGAATCTGGTCCTTACCTGGTCCTCACCCGGAACAGGTAACCCTTGTCACCACCTGGGAATCACCTGGACCTGGTGAATCTGGTCCCCATCTGGGCCTCACCCAGTCCTGGTGACTTTGTTCCCCACCTGGAGCTGATTGCTTTGGACTCTTTCTTGGCCTCACCTGGAACTGGTGACTCTTATCCTCTCTGCGCGTGACTCAGGCCTGGTGAATCTGGTCCTCACCTGGTCATTGGTACCTGGTGACTCTGTTCCACACCTGAGCCTCACCTGGACATGATGACTCTGAAACCTCTCTGGGCCTCATCCTGACCTGGTGACTCTGGTCCCCATCTGGATGTCACCTGGACCAGGTGATTCTGGTACCCCTCTAGGCTCAACCAGATCTGGTGTCTCTGGTCCTCAACTGGGACTCGGCTGGACTTAGTGAATATGCTCCATCTTGGCCTCATTTGGACCTGGTTACTCTGGTCCCTACCTGGGCATCATGGGGACCTGGTTCCACTGCATGGCCTGCAGGTTGTCCTCACCTGGACCTGGTAACTCTGGTCCCTACCTTGGCATTATCGGGACCCGGTTACTTTGCATGGCCTGCAGGTAGGCCTCACCTGGACCTGGTGAGTGGGGTTGCCACTTGGGCCTCACGCATACCTGGTGACACAGGCCCCTACGTGGGCCTGACTTGGACCTGGTGTATCTGGTAATTCTGGTCACCACCTGGGAATCACCTGGACCTGGTGAATCTGGTAACTCTGGTCACCACCTGGGAATCACTTGGACCTGGTGAATCTGTGTCCCCATCTGGGCCTCACCCAGTCCTCGTGCTTTTTTCCCCACCTGGACCTGATTGCTGTGGACTCCTTCTTAGCCTCACCTGGAACTGTTGACTCTGATCCTAACTGGGCCTCACCCAGATCTGTTGACTCTGGTCCTCACCTGTGGACCATTATGACCTGGATACTCTGTTCCACACCTGAGACTCACCTGGACATGATGACTCTGGATCCCCTCTGGGCCTCTCCCTGACATGGTGACTCTGGTCCCCATCTGGAAGGCACCTAGTCCAGGTGAATCTGGTACCCCTCTATGCCTCAACTAGACCTGGTGACTCTGGTCCTCTACTGGGCCTCAACGGGACGTAGTGAATATGCTCCCCACCTTCGCCTCATCTGGACCTGGTGACTATGGCTCCACCTGGGCCTCACCTGTAACTGGTGACTCGGATCCTAAGCATGGCCTCACCTGACCTGGTGTCTGTGTTTCCCATCGGGACCTCATGTCTCTGGTCCTCATGTCTCTTGGTCCCACCTGGGCCTCACCAGGACCTGGTGTCTCTGTACCACCTGGGTAGCATCAGGATATGGTTACACTCTTCACTAACAGTGACCCAGCCGGACCTATTAACTCTGGTCTTCACCTGGGCCACACCTGGACATGGTGGCACTGGTTCCCTCTTGGGTCTCACGTGGACATGTGATTCAGATCCCCCTGATCCTCACCTGTAACTGGTGATTCTCGTTCCCACATGGACATCATGTGGATCTGGTGGCTGCAGTGTTTCTAGCTTCTCATGTACCTCGTGACTCTGGTCCCCACCAGGGCCTCACCGGTACCTGTTGTGTGTGGTTGCCACCTGCACCTCACCTGGACCTGGTGATTCTGGTCTGCGCCTGAGACTACCCTGGATCTGGTGACTGTTGTCCCCACCTGGGCTTCCCTGGATTTTGGGCTCCGTTCCCATCTGAGGCTCACCTGGCCCTGTTGACCATGGTCCTCAACTGGGCAAAATTGGGACCCGGTGACTGTGATCCACACTGGCCTCACCTGGACAGGTGACTCTGGTCCCCTCTGGGTGTCACCGTGCCCTAGTGACTGTGAACCCCACTTTGGCCTGACTTGGACCTCCTGACCATGGTTGCCACCTGCGCCTGACCTCGAACTGTTGACTCTGGTTCTTTCAAGGGCCTCCCCTGGACGTGGTGATCCTGGTGCCCACATGGGCCTGACCTGGACCTGGGGACTCTTGTCACCACCGGGAACTCACCTGGACCTGCTTACGGTGTTCCACACCTGGGCCTCAAGTAGACCTGTTGACCATGGTCCCCAAGCCAGCCTCACATGGACATGTTGCCTCTGATCCCCACCGGGGCTTCACGTGTACCTGGTAACTCTGGTCCTCATCTGGGTCTCATCTGGACCTAGCGACTCTGGTCCCTACCCTTGGGCTTCACCTGGATCTGGTGACTCTGGTCCCCACCTGGACTTCACCTGGATCTTCTGACTCTGGTCCACACCTGGACCTGACCTGCATCTGGTGACTCTGGTCCTCAGTTTGGCCTCATCTGGATCTGACATCTCTCGTCCCCACTTTGACCTAACTCAGAACTGCTGAATCTTGCCCCACCTCGGCCGCACCCAGACTTGGTGACTCTTGTCCCCAGCTATGCCTCAATTCGACCTGATGAATCTGCTCCTCACGTGGGCCTCACATGGACCTGGGACTCAGCTGATAGAGTGGCTGGTTCCACAAGGGGCTCACCTGATATAGCTGACTGTGGTCTTATTCTATGCCTCACCTGGTCCTAGCGATTCTGTTCCCATCTGGGCCTGCATGGCCCTAGTGACTCTGGTCCTCACCCAGGAATCATTAGGACCTGGATACTCTATTCCACACCTGTGCCTCACATTGACTGGACCTGTCGTCCCATTCTGGGACTCAAACTAAACTAGTTACTGGTTCCCCTTTGGGCCTCTCCCTTACCTGGTAACTCTGGTCACCCTTTGGCTTCACTTCACCAGATGAACCACACCTGGACCTGGTGACTGTGGTGTTCTTGTATACTCACATGTACCTGGTGACTCCAGTCCCCACTAGGGCCTCACCTGGATCTGGGACTCTGGCCCGCCGTTGGACCTCACCTAGACCTGGTGAGTGGGTTTGCCACCTAGGCCTCACACATAGCTGGTGACTCAGGTCCCCACGTGAGCCTCTTGGACCTGGTGAATCTGGTCGTTACCTGGTCCTTTCCGAGACCCGGGGACTCTATCCCCACCTGGGCCTCACCTGGACATGGTGAATCTGGTCCCATCTGGTCTCACCCTGGTCTGGTGACTTTGTTCCCCACCTGGACCTGATTGCTGTGAACTCTTTCTTGGCCTCACCTGCAACTGGTGACTCTGATCCTATCTGCGCCTCACCCAGATCTGGTGACTCTGGTCCTCACCTGGGCATCATTGGTACCTGGTGACTCTCTTCCACACCTGAGCCTCACCTGGACCCGATGACTCTGGAACCCTCTGGCCTCCCCCTGACCTGGTGACTCTCGTCCCCATCTGGATATCAACTGGACCAGGTGATTCTGCTACCTTCTAAGACTCAAGTAGATATGGTGAAACTGGTCCTCAACTGGGCCTCACCTGGACCTAGTGAATATGCTCCATCTGGGCCTTATATGGACCTGGTGACTCTGGTCCCTACCTGGGCATCATCGGGATATGGTTCCACTGCATCGCCTGCAGATTGGCCTCAACTGGACCTGGTAAATCTGGTCCCTACCTGAGCATCACCGGGACATGGTTCTCTGCATGGCCTGCAGGTTGGCCTCACCTGGACCTGGTGAGTGTTATTGCCACCTGGGCCTCACCCATACCTGGTGACAGGTCCACGTGTGCCCTCTTGACCTAGTGAATCTGGTCCTTACCTGGTCCTTTCCCATAACGGGGACTGGTCACCACCTGGGCCTCACCTGGACCTGGTGAATCTGTTACCCTCTAGGCCTCACAAGATCTGGTGACTGGGACTCTGGTCACCACCTGTGCCTCACCTGGACCTGGTGAATCTGTTACCCCTCTAGGCCTCAACAAGATCTGGTGACTCTGATCCTATCTGCGGTCACCCAGACCTGGTGACTCTGGTCCTCACCTGAGCATCATTGGGACCTGGTGACTCTTCCACACCTGAGCCTCACCTGGACATGATGACTCTGGAACCTCTCTGGGACAACCCTGACCTGGTGACTGTGGTCCCCATCTGGATGTCACCTGGACCAGGTGATTCTGGTACCCTTCTAGGCCTCAACCAGATCTGGTGACTCTGGTCCTCAACTGGGCCTCACTTGGACCTAGTGAATATGCACCATCTGGGCCTCTTTGGACCTGGTGACTCTGGTCCCTACCTGGGCATCATCGGGACATGGTTCCACTGCATGGCCTGCAGGTTGGCCTCACTTGGACCTGGTAAGTCTGGTCCCTACATGGTCATCATCGGGACATGGTTCCTCTGCACGGCCTGCAGGTTGGCCTCACCTGGACCTGGTCAGTGGGGTTGCCACCTGGGCCTCACCTATGCCTGGTGACACAGGTCCCCACGTGGGCCTCACTTGGACCTGGTGAATCTTGTCCTTACCTGGTCCTCACCCGGAACTGGTAGTCTGGTCACCACCTGGATATCACCTGGATCTTGTGTATCTGGTCCCCATCTAGGCTCACCCAGTCCTGGTGACTTTGTTCCCCACCTGGACCTGATTTCTGTGGACTCCTTCTTGGCCTCACCTGGAACTGGTGACTCTGGTCCCCACCTGGACCTCTCCCGGACCTGGTGACTTTCTTTCAAACATGGAACCTCACTGGATCTGGTGACTCTGGTACTCAGTTTGGCCTCACCTGGAACTGGCGTCGTCTCGTCCCCCACTTTGACCTAATCAGAACTGCTGAGAATCTAGCCCAACTTAGGCAGCACCCAGACCTGGTGACTTTTGTCCCCAGCTATGCCTCAATTCGACCTAATGAATCTGGTCCTACCACGGGAGCCTCACCTGGACCTGGGACTCAGATGTAGAGTGGCTCTGGTTCCCGCAAGGGGCTCAGCTGATACTGCTGACTGTGGTCTTATTGTATGCCTCACCAGACCTAGTGATTCTGTTCCACATCCTGGGCCTGCATGGCCCCAGTGAACTCTGGTCCTCACCAGGCATCATTGGTGATGGACCCAATGATCCTCACCCGGATACGCTATTACACACCTGGGCCTCACTTTGACCAGGGACCGTCTGGTCCAATTCTGATGCCTCAAACTAAACATGGTTACATCTGGTTTCCCCCTCTGGGGCTCACCCTTACCTGGTGACTCTGTCACCCTTTGGGCTTCACTTCGGCCTGGTGAATCTGGTCCTTAGCTGGTCCGCGCCTCTGGATGTGGTGACTGGTCGCCACCTAGGCATCACCTGGACTTGTTGAATCCTGTTGCCACCTGCGCCTCACCTGGACCTTGTGACTGTGGTCCCACCTGGACCTCACCTGGATCTCGTGGCTCTGGTTCCCATATGGGGCTCTCTGACCTGGTTCCTGTGGTCTCCATCTGACCTCACCTGGAACACAATGACGCTGATCCGTATTTGGGCCTCTCCTGGACCTGTTGACTCTGGTCCTTACCTGGGCAATCATTGGGACCCTCGATACTCTCTTATATACCTGGGCCTCAACCTGGACCTGGTGACTGTGGTCCCACCTGGGCCTCACCTGGACGAGGTGACTGGTTCCCACAGAGACCTCACATGGACCTGGTTGACTCAGGTCCTCATATAGGCATCATGGGACCTGGTTTCTCAGTTCCACATCGGGGCCCTCACCTGGAGCTAGTGAATTCTCAGGTCCCCCTCTGGGCCTCATCCTGACGTGGTGACTCTGGTCCCACACCTGGATATCACCAGAACCGGGTGGACTCTGGTCCCCCTCTGAGACTCTCCGGAGCTGTGGACACTGGTTCCTCAACTGGGCCTCAACAGGAACCTGATGAATCTACTCTTCACATAGGCCTCGTCTGGAACTTGTGACTCTTTTTCCCACCCTGGCATCAAAGGGACATGGTTACTCTGTTCCCCACCTGGGCTCACCTGGACATGATAATTTTGCTCCACACTTTGGGCCTCACATGGTCCTGATGACTCTGGTCCCACCGACCTAGGCCTCAATCTGGACCTGGTGACTGTGGTGTCTTGTAGACTCACATTTACCTGGTGACTCCGGTCCCCACTAGGGCCTCACCTGGATCAGGTGACTCTGGCCTGCAGGTTGGCCTCACCTAGACCTGGTGAGTGGGGTTGCCACCTGGGCGTCACCCATACCTGGTGACTCAGGTCCCCACGTGGGCCTCCTGGACCTGGTGAATATGGTAATTCTGGTCACCACCTGGGAATCCCCTGGACCTGGATAATCTGGTCGCCATCTGGGCCTGACCCAGTCCTGGTGACTTTGTTCCCCACCTGGACCTGATTGCTGTGGACTCCTTTTGGGCCTCCACCTGGAACTGGTGACTCTGATCCTAACTGGGCCTCACCCAGATCTGGTGACCTCTGGTCCTCACCTGTGGACCACTAATGACCTGGATACTCTGTTCCACACCTGAGCCTCACCTGGACATGATGACTCTGCATCCTCTCTGGGCCTCACTCTGACATGGTGACTCTGGTCCCCATCTGGATGTCACCTAGAATCAGGTGAATCTGGGACCCCTGTCGGCCTCAACCAGACCTGGTGACTCTGGTCCTCAACTGGGCCTCCCTGGACCTAGTGAACATGCTCCACCACCTGCGCCTCATCTGAACGTGGTGACTCGGGTTCTACCTGGCTATCATCGGGACATGGTTACTCTATTCCCAATGGGACTGAACCTGATCCTAGTAACTCTGGTCCTGACTTTGGCCTCTTCTGTACCAGGTCACTCTGGCTTCCCACCCTGGGCCTCACCTGTAACTGGTAACTCTGATCCTAAGCAGGCCTCACCTGACCTGGTGACTGTGGTTCCCATCGGGATCTTACCTGGAACCTCATGTCTCTGGTCCCACCTGGGCCTCACCAGGACCTGGTGTATCTGGTACCCACCTGGGGTAGCATCAGGTTATGGTTACACGTTCACTAACAGTGACCCACCCCGGAACTATTAACTCTGGTCTTCACCTGGTCCACACCTGGACGTGGTGACACTGGATCCCCACACTGGGTCTCAAACGTTTGACATAGTGTGAAGTCGGATCCCCACCTGTTTCCTCACGTGGTAACTAGGTGATTCTCCGGCCCACTAGATGGCCATCTTGTGGACCTGGTTGGCTGCCAGTGTTTCTAGCTTCTCATGTTACCTTGTGACTCTGGTCCCTGCCAGGGCCTCACTGGTCCTGGGGAATGTGGTTGCCACCTGCACCTCACTTGGAACTGGTGATTATGGTCTGCACCTGAGACTACCCTGGATCTGCTGACTGTGGGTCCCCACCTGGGCTTCACCTGGATATGGGGACTCCAGTCCCCATCTGGGCCTCACCTGGCCCTGTGACCATGGTCCTCAAACTGGGCAAAATTGGGACCCGGTGACTGTGTTCCACAACTGGACGTCACCTAGGACCAGGTGACTCTGGTACCCCTCTGGGTCTCACCAGTGCCCTAGTGACTGTGAACCCCACTTTGGGCCTGCTTGGGACCTGCTGACCCTGGATGCCACTCTGCGCCTGACCTCGAAACTGTTGACTCTGGTTCTTTCAAGGGCCCTCCCCTGTACCTGGTGATCCTGGTCACCCACCTGGGCCTCACCTGGACTTGGTGACCTCTTGTCACAACCTGGGACTCACCTGGACCTGGTACTGTGTTCCACACTTGGGCCTCAAGTAGACCTGTTGACCATGGTCCCCAAGCCGGCCTCACATGGACCTGTTGCCTCTGATCCCCACCGGGGCCTCACGTGTACCTGGGAACTCTGGTCCTCACCTGGGCGTCATCTGGACCTAGTGACTCTGGTCCCCACCTGGGCTTCACCTGATCTGGTGACTCTGGTCCCGCCTTGGCCTTCACCTGGATCTGGTGACTCTTGTCCCCACCTGGACCTCTCCTGGACCTGGTGACTCTCTTTCCAACATGGACCTCACCTGGATCTGGTGACTCTGGTCCTCAGTTTGGCCTCACCTGGACCTGGTGTCTCTCGTCCACACTTTGACCTAACTCAGAACTGCTGAATCTTGCCCCACCTAGGCCGCAACCAGATCTGGTGACTCTTGTCCCCAGCTATGCCTCAATTCGACCTGATGAATCTGGTCCTCACGTGGGCCTCTCATGGACCTGGGACTCAGCTGGATAGAGTGGCTCTGTTACCCACAAGGGGCTCACCTGATACTGGTGACTGTGGTCTTATTCTATGCCTCACCAGGACCTAGTGATTCTGTTCCCCATCTGGGCCTGCATGGCCCTAGTGACTCTGGTCCTCACCCAGGCATCATTGGGACCTGGATACTCTATTCGACACCTGGGCCTCACTCTCACCAGGGACCTCTGGTCGCACTCTGGGCCTCAAATTAAACTGGTTACTCTGGTCACCCTCTTGGCCTCACCCTTACCTGGTGACTCTGGACACCCCTTGGGTATCATTTGGGCCTGGTGAATCTGGTCCTTAGCTTGTCCTCACTTCTTTATGGTGAGTGGTCGCCACCTGGGCCTCACCTGGACTTGGTGAATCCTGTTGTCACCTGCGCCTCACCTGGACCTTGTGACAGTGGTCCAACCTGGACTTCACCTGGATCTGGTTGCTCTGGTTCCCATATGGGGCTTTCCTGGACCTGGTTCCTGTGGTCTCCATCAGGCCTCACCTGGAACACAATGACTCTGTTTCATATTTGGGCCTCTCCTGGACCTGTTGACTCTGGTACTTACATGGGCATCATTGGGACCTGGGTACACTCTTATATACCTGGTCCTCACCTGGACGTGGTGACTGTGGTCCCACCTGGACCTCACCGGGACGAGGTGACTGGTTCCCACAGGGACATCACCTGGACCTCGTGACTCAGGTCCTCATATGGGCATCATGGGACCTGGTTTCTCAGTTCCACATCGGGGCCTCAAGTGGACCTAGTGATTCTGGTCCCCCTCTGGGCCTGACCCTGACGTGGTGACTCTGGTCCCAACCTGGATATCACCAGAACCTGGTGACTGTGGTCCCCCTCTGGGACTCACCCAGAGCTGTGGACACTGGTCCTCAACTGGGCCTCATCAGGACCTGGTGAATCTACTCCTCACTTAGGCCTCGTCTGGAACTTGTGACTCTTTTCCCACCTGGCATCAATGGGACATGGTTACTCTGTTCCCCACCTGGGCCTCACCTGGACATGATAACTTTGCTCCGCACTTTGGCCTCATCTGGTCCTGATGACTCTGGTCCCTCCACCTAGGCCTCAATCAGGACCTGGTGACTGTGGTCCCCACCTGGGACTCACCTGGACCTGGTGACTCTCGTTCCCAAATGAATCACACCTGGACCTGGTGACTGTGGTGTTCTTGTAGACTCACATTTACCTGGGGAGTCCGGTACCCACAAGGGCCTCACCTGCATCTGGTGACTCTGGCCTGCAGGTTGGCCTCACTTGGACCTGGTGAGTGGGGTTGCCACCTGGGCCTCACCCACACCTGGTGATTCATGTCCTCACGTTGGTCTCTTGGACCTGGTGAATCTGGTCCTTACCTGGTCCTCTCCCAGACCCGGGGACTCTGGTCACGACCTGGGCCTCACCTGGACCTGGTGAATCTGGTCCCCATCTGGGCCTCACCCAGTCCTGGTGACTTTGTTCCCCACGTGGACCTCATTGCTGTGGACTCTTTCTTGGCCTCACCTGGAACTGGTGACTCTGATCCTATCTGCGCGTCACCCAGATCTGGTGACTCTGGGCCTCACCTGAGCATCATTGGTACCTGGTGACTCTGTTCCACGCCTGAGCCTAACCTGGACATGATGACTCTGGAAACACTCTGGGCCTCTCCCTGAACTGATGCCTCTGGTCCCCATCTGGATGTCACCTGGACCAGGTGATTCTGGTACCCCTCTAAGCCTCAACAGATCTGGTGACAGTGGTCCTCAACTGGGCCTCACTGGACCTAGTGAATATTCTCCATCTAGGGTCTCATTTGGACCTGGTGACTCTGGTCCCCTACCTGGGCCTCATCGGCGGACATGGTTCCACTGCATGGCCTGCACATATTCGGCCCTCACCTGGACCTGGTAACTCTGTTCCCTTACCTGCGGCATTATCGGGACATGGTTCCTCTGGCATGGCCTGCAGGTTGGCCTCACCTGGACCTGGTGAGTGGGGTTGTCACCTGGGCCTCCACCCTTACCCTGGTAACACAGGTCCCCCACCTGAGGAATCACTAGGCCTGGTGACATCTGGTTGCCTTAACCTGGTCCTCACTCAGTCCTGGTGACTTTGTTCCCCACCTGGACCTGATTGCTGTGGACTCCTTCTTGGCCTCACCTGGAACTGGTGACTCTGATCCTAACTGGGCCTCACCCAGATCTGGTGACTCTGGTCCTCACCTGGGCATCATTGAACCTGGTTAGTCTGTTCCACACCTGAGCCTCACCGGACATGATGACTCTGGATCCCTCTGGGACTCACTCTGACCTGGTGACTCTGGTCCCCATCTGGATTCACCTGGACCAGGTGATTCTGGTACACCTCTAGGGCTCAAGGTGATCTGGTGACTCTGGTCCTCAACTGGGCCTCACCGGACCTAGTGAACATGCTCCCCAGCTGCGCCGCATCTCATGGTGACTCTGGTTTACCTGGGCATCCTCGGGAAATGGTTACTGTATTCCCCACTGGGACTGACCTGATTCTGGTAACTCTGATCCTGACTTTGGCCTCTTCTGTACCAGGTGACTCTGGCTCCACCTGGACCTCACCTGTAACTGGTGACTCTGATCCTAAGCATGGCCTCACCTGACCTGGTGACTGTGGTTCCCATCGGGACCTCACCTGGACCTCAGGTCTCTGGTTCCACCTGGGCCTCACCAGGACCTGGTGTCTCTGGTACCCAATTGGGAAGCATCAGGATATGGTTACACTGTTCACTACAGTGACCCAGCCTGACCTATTAACTCTGGTCTTCACCAGGGCCACACCTGGACATGGTGACACTGGTTCCCACCTGGGTCTCACCTGGACATGGTGAGTGGGATCCCCACCAGGTCCTCACCTGTAACTAGTGATTCTCGTTCCCACATGGACATCATGTGGACCTGGTGGCTGCAGTGTTTCTAGCTTCTCATGTACCTCGTGACTCTGGTCCCCACCAGGGCCTCACCGGGACCTGGTGAGTGTGGTTGCCACCTGCACCTCACCTGGACCTGGAGATTCTGGTCTGCACCCGAGACTACCCGGTATCTGGTGACTGGTCCCCACCTGGGCTTCACCTGGATTGGGGACTCCGGTCCCATCTGGGCCACACCTGGCCCTGTTGACCATTGTCCTCAACTGGGCAAAATTGGGACCCGGTGACTGTTCCACAACTGGACCTCACATGGACCAGGTGACTCTGGTCCCCCTCTGGGTCTCACCGTGCCCTAGTGACTGTGAACCCCACTTTGGACTGACTTGGACCTGCTGACACTGGTTGCAACCTGCTCCTGACCTCGATCCGTTGACTCTGGTTCTTTCAAGGGCCTTCCCTGGACCTGGTGATCCTGGTCCCCACATGGGCCTCACCTGGACGTGGTGACTCTTGTCACCACCGGGGACTCACCTGGACCTTGTTACTGTGTTCCAAACCTGGGCCTCAAGTAGTCCTCTTGCCTCTGATCCCCACCGGGGCCTCAGTTGTCTGGTAACTCTGGTCCTCACCTGGGCCTCATCATGGACCTAGTGACTCTGGTCCCCACCTGGGCTTCACCTGGATCTGGTGACTCTGGTCCCCACCTGGACTTCACCTGGATCTGGTGACTCTGGTCCCCACCTGGACCTCTCCTGAACCTGGTGACTCTCTTTCCAACATGGACCTCACCTGGATCTGGTGACTCTGGTCCTCACTTTGGCCTCACCTGGACCTGGTGTCTCTCATCTCCACATTGATTAACTCAAAACTTCTGAATCTTGCTACCTAGGCCGCACCCCGACCTGGTGACTCTTGTCCCCAGCTATGCCTCAATTCGACCTGATGAATCTGGTCCTCACGTGGGCCTCACATGGACCTGGGACTCAGCTCCATAGAGTGGCTCTGGTTCCCACAAGGGGCTCACCTGATACTGTTGACTGTGGGTGTTATTCTATGCCTCACCAGGACCTAGTGATTCTGTTTGCCATCTGGGCCTGCATGGCCCTAGTGACTCTGGTCCTCACCCAGGCATCATTGGGACCTGGATACTCTATTCCACACCTGGGCCTCAGTTTGACCAGGGATCTCTGGTCCCATTTGGGCCTCAAACTAAACTGGTTACTCTGGTTCCCCCTCTGGGCCCACCCCTACCTGGTGACTCTGGTCACCCTTGGGATTCACATGAGCCTGCTGAATCTTGTCCATAGCTGGTCCGCACCTGGATCTGGTGACTGGTCGCCACCTGGGTCTCACCTGGAGTTGTTGAATCCTGTTGCCTCCGCCTCACCTGGACCTTGTGACTGTGGTCCCACCTGGACCTCACCTGGATCTGGTGGCTCTGGTTCCCATATGGGGCTCTCCTGGACCTGGTTCCTCTGGTCTCGATCTGGCCTCACCTGGAACACAATGACTCTGAGCCATATTTGGGCCTCTCCTTGACCTGTTGACTCTGGTCCTTACCTGGGCATCATTGGACCTGGATACTCTTATATTCTTGGGCCTCAGCTGAACCTGGTGACTGTGGTCCCACCTGGGCCTGACCTGGAGGAGGTGACTGGTTCCACAAGGACCTTGCCTGGACCTGGTGGCAAAGGTCCTCATATGGGCATCATGGGACCTGGTTTCTCAGTTCCACATGGGGCTCACTGGACCTAGTGATTCTCGTCCATCTGGGCCTCATTTGGACCTGGTGACTCTGGTCCCTTCCTGGGCATCTTCGGGACATGGTTCAGCTGCATGGCCTTCAGGTTGGCCTCACCTGGACCTGGTAACTCTGGTCCCTACCTGGGCATCATCGGGACATTGTTCCTCTACATGGCCTGCAGGTTGGCCTCACCTGGACCTGGTGAGTGGGGTTGGCACCTGGGCCTCACCCATACATGGTGACACAGGTCCCCCGTGGGCCCAGTATGACCTGGTGAATCTCGTCCTTACCTGGTCCTCACCCGTACCTGGTAACCCTGGTCACCACCTGGGAATCACCTGGACCTGGTGAATCTGGTCCCATCTGGTCCTCACCCAGTCCTGGTGACTTTGTTCCCCTCTGGACCTGAATGCTGTGGAATCCTTCATGGCCTCAACTGGAAGTGGTGACTCTGATCCGACCTGGGCCTCACCCAGATCTGGTGACTCTGGTCCTCACCTGTGGACCATTATGACCTGGATACTCTGTTAAACACCTGAGCCTCACCTGGACATGATGACTCTGGATCCCCACGGGGCCTCACCCTGACATGGTGACTCTGGTCCCCATCTGGATGTCACCTAGATCTGGTGAATCTGTTACCCCTCTAGGGCTCAAAAAGACCTGGTGACACTGGTCCTCAACTGGGTGTCACCGAGACCTAGTGAATATGCTCCCCACCAGCGCCTCATCTGGACCTGTTGACGCTGGGTCTACCTGGGCATCATCGGGACATGGTTACTCTGTTCCCCACTGGGAATGACCTGATCCTGGTAACTCTGGTCCTGATTTTGGCCTCTTCTGTACCAGGTGACTCAGGCTCCACCTGGGCCTCACCTGTAACTGGTGACTCTGATCCAAAGCATGGCCTCTCCTGACCTGGTGACTGTGGTTCCCATCGGGACCTCACCTGGACCTCATGTCTCTGGTCCCACCTGGGCCTCACCAGGACCTGGTGTCTCTGGTTCCCACCTGGGTAGCATCAGGATATGGTTACACTGTTCAGTAACAGTGACCAAGCCGGACCTATTAACTCTGGTCTTCACCTGGGCCACACCTGGTCATGGTGACACTCGTTCCCACCTGGGTATCACCTGGAAATGGTGAGTCAGATACCCACCTGGTCCTAACCTATAACTGTTGATTCTCGTTCCCACATGGACATCATGTGGACCTGGTGGCTGCGGTGTTTCCAGTTTGTCATGTACCTTGTGACACTGGTCCCCACCAGGGCCTCACCGGGACCTGGTGATTGTGGTTGCCACCTGCACCTCACCTGGACCTGGTGATTCTGGTCTGCACCTGAGACAACCCTGGATCATGTGACTGTGGTCCCCACCTGGGCTTCACCTGGATTTGGGGACTATGGTCCGCATCTGAGCCTCACCTGGCCCTGTTGACCATGTCCTCAACTGGGCAAAATTGGGACGCGGTGACTGTGTTCCACAACTGGACCTCACCTGGACCACGTGACTCTGGTGCCCCTCTGGGTCTCACCATTCCCTAGTGACTGTGAACCCCACTTTCCCCTGACTTGGACCTGCTGACCCTGGTTGAAACCTGCGCCTGACCTCCAATTGTTGACTCTGGTTCTTTCAAGGGCTTCCCCTGTACCTGGTGATCCTGGTCCCCACCTGGGCTTCACATGGATCTGGTGACTCTGGTCCCCACATGGACTTTACCTGGATCTGGTGACTCTGGACCCCACCTGGAACCTCTCCTGGACCTCGTGACTCTCTTTCCAACATGGACCTCACCTGGATCTGGTGACTCTGGTCTCTCTTTGGCCTCACCTGGACCTGGTGTCTCTCGTCCCCACTTTGACCTAACTCAGAACTGCTGAATCTTGCCCCACCTAGGCCGCACACAGACCTGGTGACTCTGTCCCCAGCTATGCCTCAATTCGACCTGATGAATCTGGTCCTCACGTGGGACTCACCTGGTCCTGGGACTCAGCTGGATAGTGTGGCTCTGGTTCTCACAAGGGGATCACCTGATACTGCTGAATGTGGTCTTATTCTATGCCTCACCAGGACGTAGTGATTCTGTTCCCCATCTGGGCCAGCATGGCCCTAGTGACTCTGATCCTCACCCAGGCGTCATTGGGACCTGGATACTCTATTCCACACCTGGGCCTCTCTTTGACCAGGGACCTCTGGTCCCATTCTGGGCCTCAAACTAAACTGGTTACTCTGGTTCCCCCTCTGGGCCTCACCCTGCCATGGTGACTCTGGTCACCCGTTGCGCTTCACTTGGGCCTGGAGAATCTGGTCCTTAGCTGTTCCACACCTGGATCTGGTGACTGGTCGCCACCTGGGCCTCACCTGGACTTGGTGAATCCTGTTGCCTCCTGCGCCTCACCTGGACCTTGTGACTGTGGTCCCACCTGGACCTCACCTGGACGAGGTGACTGGTTCCCACAGGGACCTCACCTGGACCTGGTGACTCAGGTCCTCATATGGGCATCATGGGACCTGGTTTCTCAGTTCCACATCGGGGCCTCACCTGGACCTAGTGATTCTCGTCCCCCTCTGGGCCTCACCCTGACGTGGTGACTCTGGTCCCCACCTGGATATCACCAGAACCGGGTGACTCTGGTCCCCCACTGGGACTCACTGGATGGGGACACTGGTCCTCAGCTGATCCTCAACAGGACCTGGTGAATCTACTCCTCACTTAGGCCTCGTCTGGACCTTGTGACTCTTTTCCCACCTGACATCAATGGGACATGGTTACTCTGTTCCCCACCTGGGCCTCACCTGAACATGATAACTTTGATCCACACTTTGGCCTCAACTGCTCCTGATGACTCTCGTCCCCCCTCCTAGGCCTCACTCTGGACCTGGTGACTGTGGTCCCAACCTGGGTCTCACCTGGGCCTGGTGACTCTCATTCCCACTAGAACCACACCTGGACCTGGTGACTGTGGTGTTCTTGTAGACTCACATTTACCTGTTGACTCAGGTCCCCACTAGGGCCTCACCTGGATCTGGTGACACTGGCCTGCAGGTTGGCCTCACCTGGACCTGGTGAGTGGGATGCCACCTGGGCCTCACCTATACCTCGTGACTCAGGTCCCCACGTGGGCCTCTTGGACCTGTTGAATCTTGTTGTTACCTGGTCCTCTCCCAGACCCGGGAACTCTGGTCACCACCTGGGCCTCACCTGGACCTGGTGAATCTGGTCCCCATCTGGGCCTCACGCAGTCCTGGTGACTTCGTTCCCCACTTGGGCCTGATTGATGTGGACTCTTTCTTGGCCTCACCTGGAACTGGTGACTCTGATCATATCTGCGCGTCATCCAGACCTGGTGACTCTGGTCCTCACCTGGGCATCATTGGTACCTGGTGACTCTGTTCTACACCTGAGCCTCACCTGGACATGATGACTCTGGAACCTCTCTGGGCCTCACCCTTCCCTGGTGACTGTGGTCCCCATCAGGATGTCACCTAGACCAGGGGATTCTCGTATCCCTCTAGGCCTCAACCAGATCTGGTGACTCTGGTCCTCAACTGAGCCTCACCTGGACCAAGTGAATATGCTCCATGTGGGCCTCATTTGGACCTGGTGACTCTGGTCCCTACCTGGGCATCATAGGGATATGGTTCCACTGCATGGCCTGCAGGTTGGACTCACCTGGACCTGGTAACTCTGGTCCCTACCTGGGCATCATCGGGACATGGTTCCACTGCATGGCCTGCAGGTTGGCCTCACCTGGACCTGGTAACTCTGGTCCCTACCTGGGCATCATCGGGACACGGTTCCTCTCCATCACCTGCAGGTTGGCCTCACCTGAACCTAGTGAGTGGGGTTGCCAATTGAGCCTCACCCATACATAGTGACACAGGTCCCCAAGTGGGCCTCAATTGGACCTGGTGAATCTGGTCCTTACCTGGTCCTTCCCCGGAACTGGTAACTCTGGTCACCACCTGGGAATCACCTGGGCCTGGTGAATCTGGTCCCCATCTGGGCCTCATCCAGTCCTGGTGACTTTGTTCCCCACATGGACCTGATTGCTGTGGACGCCTTCTTGGCCTCACCTGGAACTGGTGACTCTGATCCTATCTGCGCGTCACCCAGACCTGGTGAATCTGGTCCTCAACTGGGCATCATTGGTACCTGGTGCCTCTGTTCCACACCTGAGCCTCACCTGGACATGATGACTCTGGAACCTCTCTGGTCCTCACCCTGACCTGGTGACTCTGGTCCCCATCTCGATGTCACCTGAACCAGGTGATTCTAGTACCCTTATAGGGCTCAACCAGATCTGGTGACTCTGGTCCTCAACTGGGCCTCACCTAGACCTAGTGAATATGCTCCATCTGGGCCTCATTTGGACATGGTGATTCTGATCCCTACCTCGGCATTACCGGGACATGGTTCCACTGCATGGCCTGCAGGTGTGCCTTACCTGGACCTGATAACTCTAGACCCCACCTGGGCATCATCAGGACATGGTTCCTCGGCATGGCCTGCAGGTTGGCCTCACTTGGACCTAGTGAGTGGGGTTGTCAGCTGAGACTCACCCATGCCTGGTGACACAGGTCCCAACGTGGGCCTCACGTGGACGTGGTGAATCTGGTCCTTCCCTTGTCCTCACCCGGAACTGGTAACTCTGGTCATCACCTGGGAATCACCTGGACATTGTGATTCTGGTCCCCATTGGGCCTCATCCATTCCAGGTGACTTTGTTCCCACCTGGACCTGATTGCTGTGGACTCCTTCTTGGCCTCACCTGGAACTAGTGACTCTGATCCTAACTGGGCCTCACCCAGATCTGGTGACTCTGGTCCTCACCTGTGGACCATTATGACCTGGATACTCTGTTCTACACGTGAGCCTCACCTGGACATGATGACTCTGGATCCTCTGGGCCTCAGCCTGACATGGTGACTCTGGTCGTCCCCATCTGGATGTCACCTAGACCAGGTGAATCTGGTACCCCTCTAGGCGTCAACTAGACCTGGTGACTCTGGTCCTCATCTGGGCCTCACCTGGACCTAGTGAATATTCTACCCACCTGCGCCTCGCTGGACCTGGTGACTCTGATTCTACCTGGGCATCATTGGGACATGGTTACTGTATTACCCACTGGGACTGACCTGATCCTGGTAACTCTGGTCCTGACTTTGGCCTCTTCTGTACCAGGTGACTCTGGCTCCAGCTGGGCCTCACCTGTTCCTGGTGACTCTGATCCTAAGCATGGGCTCACCTGACCTGGTGACTGTGGTTCCCATCGGGACCTCACCTGGACCTCATGTCTCCGGTTACACCTGGGCCTCATCAGGACCTGGTGTCTCTGGTACCCACCTGGGTAGCATCAGGATATGGTTACAGTTCACTAACACTCATCCAGCCGGACCTAATAACTCTGGTCTTCACCTGGGGCACACGAGGACATGGTGACACTGGTTCCCACCTGGGTCTCACCTGGACATGGTGAGTCGGATCCCCACCTGGTCCTCACCTGTAACTGGTGATTTTCATTCCCACATGGACATCATGTGGACCTGGTGGCTGCAGTGTTTCTAGCTTCTCATGTACCTCGTGTCTCTGGTCCCCACCGGGGCCTCTCCGGGACCGGGTGAGTGTGGTTGCCACCTGCACCTCACATGGACCTGGTGATTCTGCTCTGCACCTGAGACTACCCTGGATCTGGTGTCTGTGGTCCCCACCTGGGCTTAACCTGGATTTGGGGACTCCGTTCCCCATCTGGGCCTCACCTGGCCCTGTTGACCATGGTCCTCTACTGTGCAAAATTGGGAACCGGTGGCTGTGTTCCACAACTGGACCTCACCTGGACCAGGTGACTCTGGTCCCACTCTGGGTTTCACCGTGCCCTAGTGACTGTGAACCCCACTTTGGCCTGACTTGGACCTGCTGACCCTGGTTGCCACCTGCGCCTGACCTCGAACTGTTGACTCTGGTTCTTTCAAGGGCCTTCCCTGGACCTGGTGATCCTGGTCGGACCTGGCCCACACCTGGACGTGGTGACTCCTGTCACCAATGGGACTCACCAGGACCTGCTTACTGTGTTCCACACCTGGGCCTCAAGTAGACCTGTTGACCATGGTCCCCAAGCCGGCCTCACATGGACCTGTTCCTCCGATCCCCACCGGGGCCTCACGTGTACCTGGTAACTCTGGTCCTCACCTGGGCCTCATCTGCCCTAGTGACTCTGGTCCCCACCTGGGCTTCACCTGGATCTGGTGACTCTGGTCCCCACCTGGACCTCACCTGGATCTGGTGACTCTGGTCCTCAGTTTGGCCTCACCTGGACCTGGTGTCTCTCGTGCCCACTTTGACCTAACTCAGAACTGCTGAATCTTGACCCACGTAGGCCGCACCCAGACCTGGTGACTCTTGTCCCCAGCTATGCCTCAATTCGACCTGAATCTACTCCTCACGTGGGCCTCACATGGACCTGGGACTCAGCTGGATAGAGTGGCTCTGGTTCCCACAAGGGGCTCACATGATACTGGTGACTGTGGTCCCACCTGGGCCTCACCTGGACGAGGTGACTGGTTCCCACAGGGACCTCACCTGGACCTGGTGACTCAGGTCCTCATATGGGCATCATGGACCTGGTTTCTCAGTTCCACATCGGGACCTCACCTGGACCTAGTGATTCTCGTCCCATTATGGTCCTCACCCTGACGTGGTGACTCTGGTCCCCACCTGGATATCACCAGAACCGGGTGACTCTGGTCCCCCTCTGGGACTCACCCGGAGCTGGGGACACTGGTCCTCAACTGGGCCTCAACAGGACCTGGTGAATCTGCTCCTCACTTAGGCCTCGTCTGGACCTTGTGACTCTTTTCCCACCTGGCATCAATGGGACATGGTTACTCTGTTCCCCACCTGGGCCTCACCTGGACATGATAACTTTGCTCCACATTTTGGCCTCAACTAGTCCTGATGACTCTGGTCCCCCGACCTAGGCGTCAATCTGGACATGATTGCTGTGGACTCCTTCTTAGCCTCAACTGGAACTGGTGAATCTGATCCAGATTGAGGATCACCAATCTGGGCCTCACCTGGCCCTGTCAACCATGGTCCTCAACTGCCAAAATTGGGACCCGGTGACTGTGTTCCACCCCTGGACCTCACCTGGACCAGGTGACTCTGGTCCCCCTCTGGGTCTCACCGTGCCCTAGTGACGGTGAACCCCACTTTGACCTGACTTGCACCTGCTGACCCTGGTTGCCACCTGCGCCTGACCTCGAACTGTTGACTCTGGTTCATTCAAGGGCTTCCCCTGTACCTGGTGATCCTGGTCCCCCCCTGGGACTCACCTGGACGTGGTGACTCTTGTCACCACCGGGGACTCACCTGGACCTGGTTACTGTGTTCCACACATGGGCCTCAAGTAGTCCTGTTGACATGGTACCGAAGCCGGCCTCATATGGACCTGTTTCCTCTGATTCCCACCGGGCATCACGTGTACCTGGTAACACTGGTCCTCACTTGGGCCTCATCTGGACCTAGTGACTCTGGTCCCCACCTTGGCTTCACCTGGATCTGGTGACTCTGGTCCTCAACTGGGCCTCACCTGGACCTATTGAATATGCTCCATCTGGGCCTCATTTGGACCTGGTGACTCTCTTCCCTACCTGGGCATCATCGGGACATGGTTCCACTGCATGGCCTTTAGGTGGGCCGCACCTGGACCTGGTAACTGTGGTTCTACCTGGGCATCATCGGGACGTGGTTACTCTATTCCCAGTGGGACTGACCTGATCGTGGTAACTCTGGTCCTGACTTTCGGCTCTTCTGTGCCATGTGGTCTGGCTCCCCCTGGACCTCACCTATAAGTGGTGACTCTGATCCTAAGCATGGCCTCACCTGACCTGGTGACTGTGGTTTCCATCGGTACCTCACCTGGTCCTCATGTCTCTGGTCCCAACTGGGACTCACCAGGACCTTGTATCTGGTACACACCTGAGTAGCATCAGGATATGGTTACACTGTTCACTAACAGTGACCCGGCCGGACCTATTACTCTCGTTTCACCTGGTCCACACTTGGACATGGTGACACTGGTTCCCACCAGGGTCTCACCTGGACATGGTGACTCAGATCCCCAAATGGTCCTCACCTGTAACTTGTAATTCTCGTTCCCACATGGACATCATGTGGACCTGGTGGCTGCAGTGTTTCTACTGCTCTCATGTATCTCGTGACTCTGGTCCCCACCAGGGCCTCACCGGGACTTGGTGAGTGTGGTTGCCACCTGCACTCACCAGGACCTGGTGATTCTGGTGTCCACCTGAGACTACCCTGGATCTGGTGACTGTGGTCCCCACCTGGGCTTCACCTGAATTTGGGACTCCGGTCCCCATCTGGGCCTCACCTGGCCCTGTTGACCATGGTCCTCAACTGGGCAAAATTGGGACTCGGTGACTGTGTTCCACAACTGGACCTCACCTGGACAAGGTGACTCTGGTCCCCCTCTGGGTCTCACTGTGCCCTAGTGACTGTGAACCCCACTTTGGCCTGACTTGGACCTGCTGACCCTGGTTGCCACCTGCGCCTGACCTCGAACTGTTGACTCTGGTTTCTCAAGGGCCTCCCCTGTACCTGGTGATCCTGGTCCCCAATTGGGCCTCAACTGGACGTGGTGACTCTTGTCACCACCGGGGACTCACCTGGACATGATTACTGTGTTCCACACCTGGGCCTCAGGTAGACCTATTGACCATGGTCCCCAAGCCGGCCTCACGTGGACCTTTTGGCTCTGATCCCCGCCGGGGCTCACGTGTATCTGGTAACTCTGATCCTCACCTGGGTCTAATCAGGACCTAGTGACTCTGGTCCCCACCTGGGCTTCACCTGGATCTGGTGACTCCGGTCCCCACTAGGGCCTCAACTGGATCTAGTGACTCTACCAAAATTTGGCCTCACCTGGACCTGGTGAGTGGGGTTGCCACCTGGGCCTCACCCATACCTGGTGACTCAGGTCCCCGCGTGGGCCTCTTGGACCTGGTGAATCTGGTCCTTACCTGGTTCTCTCCCAAACCTGGGGACTCTGGTCACCACCTGGGCCTCACGTGGACCTGGTGTATCAGGCCCCATCTGGGCCTCACCCAGTCCTGGTGACTTTGTTCCCCACCTGGACCTGATTGCTGTGGACTCCTTCTTGGCCTCACCTGGAACTGGAGACTCTGATCCTAACTGGGTCTCACCCAGATCTGGTGAAACTGGTCCTCACCTGTGGACCATTATGACCTGGATACTCTGTTCCACACGTGAGCCTCACCTGGACATGATGACTCTGGATCCCCTAGGGGCCTCACCCTGACATGGTGACTCTGGTCCCCATCTGGATGTCACCTAGACCAGGTGAATCTGTTACGCCTCAAGGGCTCAAAGACCTGGTGACTCTGGTCCTCAACTGGGCCTCACCGAGACCTAGTGAATATGCTCCCCACCTGCGCCTCATCTGGACCTGGTGACGCTGGGTCTACCTGGGCATCATCGGAACATGGTTACTCTGTTCCCCACTGGGACTGACCTGATCCTGGTAACTCTGGTCCTGAATTTGGCCTCATCTGTACCAGGTGACTCTGGCTCCACCTGGGCCTCACATGTAACCTGTGACTCTGATCCTAAGCATGGCCTCACCTGACCTGGTCTCTGTGGTTCCCATCGGGACCTCACGTGGACCTCATGTCTCTGGTCGCACCTGGGGCTCACCAGGACCTGGTGTCTCTGGTACCCACCTGGGTAGCATCAGGGTATGGTTACACTGTTCACTATCAGTGACCCAGCCGGACCTATCAACTCTGGTCTTCACCTGGGGCCACACCTGGACATGGTTACACTGGTTCCCACCTGGGTCTCATCTGGACATGGTGAGTCGGATCCCACCTGGTCCTCAACTGAAACTGGTGATTCTCGTTTCCACATGGACATCATGTGGACCTGGTACTGCAGTGTTTCTAGCTTCTCATGTACCTCGTGACTCTGGTCCCCACCAGGGCCTCACCGGGACCTGAGTGCCACCTGCACCTCACCTGACCTGGTGATTCTGGTCTGCACCCGAGACTACCCTGATCTGGTGACTGTGGTCCCCACTTGGGCTTCACATGGATTTGGGGACTCCGGTCCCCACCTGGGCCTCACCTGGCCTTGTTGACCATGGTCCCCAACGGGGAAAAATAGGGACCCAGTGACTGTGTTCCACAACTGGACCTCACCTGGACCAGGTGACTCTGGTCCCCCTCTGGGTCTCACCGTGCCCTAGTTTCTGTGAAGCCCACTTTGGCCTGACTTGGACCTGCTGACCCTGGTTGCCACCTGCGCCTGACCTCGAGCTGTTGACTCTGATTCTTTCAAGGGCCTCCCCTGTACCTGGTGTTCCTGGTCCCCACCTGGGCCTCACCTGGACCTGGTGACTCTTGTCACCACCGGGGACTCACCTGGACCTGCTTACTGTGTTCCACACCTGTGTCCCAAGTAGACCTGTTGACCATGGTCCCCAGGCGGGACTCACATGGACCTGTTGCCTCTGATCCCCACCGGGGCCTCACGTGTACATGGTAACTCTGTCCTCACCTGGGCCTCATCTGGATCTGGTGACTCTGGTCCCTACCTGGACTTCACCTGGATCTGGTGACTCTGGTCCCCACCTGGACCTCTCCTGGACCTGGTGACTCTCTTTCCAACATGGTTCTTCCCTGGATTTGGTGACTCTGTTCCTCAGTTTGGCCTCCCCTGGACCTGGTGTCTCTCGTTCCCTCTTTGACCTAACTCAGAACTGCTGAATCTTGCCCCACCTACGCCGCCACCCAGACCTGGTGACTCTTGTCCCCAGCTATGCCTCATTCGACCTGATGAATCTGGTCCTCACGTGGGCCTCACATGGACCTGGGACTCAGCTGGGTAGAGTGGCTCTGGTTCCCACAAGTGGCTCACCTGATACTGCTGACTCTGGTCTTATTCTATGCCTCACTAGGACCTAGTGATTCTGTTCCCCATCTGGGCCTGCATGGCCCTAGAGACTCTGGTCCTCACCCAGGCATCTTTGGGACCTGGATACTCTATTCCACACCTGGGCCTCACTTTGACCAGGGACCTCTTGTCCCATTCTCGGCCTCTAACTAAACTGGTTACTCTGATTCTCCCTCTGGGCCTCACCGTTACCTGGTTTCTCTGGTCACCCCTTTGAGATTCACATGGGCCTGGTGATCTGGTCCTTAGCTGATCCGCACCTGGATCTGGTGATTGGTCGCCACCTGGGACTCACCTGGACTTGGTGAATCCTGTTGCCACCTGCGCCTCTCACCTGGACTTTGTGACTGTGGTCCCACCTGGACCTCACCTGGATCTGGTGGCTCTGGTTCCCATATGGGCTCTTTTGGACCTGGTTCCTGTGGTCTCCATCTGGCCTCCCTGGAACACAATGACTCTGATCCATATTTGGGCCTCTCCTGGACCTGTTGACTCTGGACCTTACCTGGGCATCATTGGGACCTGGATACTCTCTTATATACCTGGGCCTCACCTGGAACTGGTGACTGTGGTCCCACCTGGGCCTCACCTGGACGAGGTGACTGGTTCCCACAGGGACCTCCCCTGGGCCTGGTGACTCAGGTCCTCATATGTGCATCATGGGACCTGTTTTCTCAGTTCCACATCGGGGCCTCACCTGGACCTAGTGATTCTCGTTCCCCTCTGGGCCTCATCCTGACGTGGTGACTCTGGTCCGCACCTGACTCACACCAGAACCGGGTGACTCTGGTCCCCCTCTGGGAATCACCCAGAGCTGGGGACACTGATACTCAACTGGGCCTCAACAGGACCTGGTGAATCTACTCCTCACTTAGGCCTCGTCTGGACCTTGTGACTCTTTTCCCACCTGGCATCTATGGGACATTTTTACTCTGTTCCCCACCTGGGCCTCACTGGACATGATAACTTTGCTCCACACTTTGGCCTCAACTCGTCCCGATGACTCTGGTCCCCCCCCTAGGCCTCAATCTGGACCTGGAGACTGTCATCCACCACCTGGGTCTCACCTGGACCTGGTGACTCTCGTTCCCACATGAATCACACACTGGACCTGGTGACTGTGGTGT
>NW_023331611.1:0-36715 GCF_011100685.1 Canis lupus familiaris
TGACCAGGGACTTCCAAATTCTCTTGTCAAGATCCATAGCATACAAATACATTATGTTTGATGCTATATAGTCATACACTTGCTCACACACACATATACTTTCTATTAACTGAAGCAAGTTTTAAACTGCAATACTTAGCCTTACTTAGATTATGCTTCCTGATAACATTACATTCTATTATATCTCATTAAGAAATGTTTGTCAAGCCTAACTTAAATCAACTTCATGATTTTATGGCCATAACTTGAAAAACTGCTCATGTGAAATTCAGAGGGCTTTGCATCTACTTTGAAAAGGACATTTGAGGGGTGCCTGAGTGGCTCAGTCTGTTAAGTGTCTGCCTTTGGCTCAGACCATGATCCCAGGGTCCTGGAATAGGGTTCCGGACTCTCTGCTCAGTGGGGAGCCTGATTCTACTTCTCCCTCTGCCACTCCCCCTGTCTGTGCTTTCTTTCTCTGTGTCAAATAAATACATAATTCTTTTTTAAAAAGAAAGGACATTTGGTAATATTCTTTCCTATTAATGATGCTTTTTCTTCTTGTCAGAAGTAAATGAATAAAGAGTGAAGTGTATGGAGTCTTTAGAAAATATTTTTAAATATTTTTAAAAGGTAAAATAAGAGACTTGGCTGTAATCTTTTTGCCTGGTGTCCAAGATATTATGTCAGAGGTCATACAAACAAAGCAAATGCATCCCAACCTAACACACAGATATGATGGTATCACTCTCCAGTTTAAAATCCTTCAATTTTTTTCCCCTATAGCCTTTAAAATAATATTTAAACTCTGTTATGGAAACATGGGGCCCTTATGTTCTATTTTCTAGCTACATGCCTATCTTCATCCCCCTTATACCTTAACCACCATTCAACTAAATAACTACCAGCTCCTACAAGAGATCCCACATGCTATCTTTTCACATGCTCTTTCATCTCTGTGGAATGTTATCCTTCAAAACTCAGTTCAAATGCCATCTATCCAATGAAAATATCTTTAAATTCTCCCAATCTCTCTCTCCATACATATTTCATATGATATAATCATTTGTCTGAAATATTACCTTTTTAGGGTGCCTGGATGGCTCAGTCAGTTAGGTGGTCTGCCTTCTGTTCAGGTCATGATCCCAGGGTCTTGGGATGGAACCCCATGTCAGGTTCCCTGCTGGAGGAGAGTATGCTTCTCCTTCTCCCTCTGCCCCTCCCCCTGCTTGTGCTCCCTCTCTATATATCATTGTCTCTCAAATAAGTGAATAAAACCTTCAGAAAAAAAATGAATATATTACCTTCTCAGCTTTAAATTTATAAAAGAAGGGCAGTAGATCATCTTTGACCTGGAATATCTTTTTGAAGGAAATATAATTCCAAAATTTAAATATCAACTAAATCTATGTATTTATAATGATAGAGTGAGGACTTCGTACGTCCATTTCTTTAGGTTTTTATATTTCATTACCATTTTAATTGGTGGGATGGAAAATATTCCAGTTCAATTTATATCTTTTCAGTCATGGCCTACCAACAGCAAGTAGAGAAATAAGAGCAACCACAATTCACAACTTGCCACAGAGACTTCTGTGTATGGATTCATTCATTATCAACTCTACCTTAACATACAGATGGACTGTTTGAAACTCAAGAGATCAAATCAATCACCCAAGGACCAGGGATCTATTGAGCAATTGCCTCTCAATAATTACCAAGAGTGACTTTAGAAATAGGAGCATGCAAAAATAATCCTTTTAATGATAATGCTTTTGTTTACGTGCTCTAATGATTTTGCTGCTGGCCTGCCTGCATGCCAGTTACCAGCTGGTTAAAAGCAGGTTCCATCACTCTGAGTGTTGGCTGTTTATTGCTCATAACCACCCCTTCTTGGTAGAATTTCCCTTGTTGAACAGAAGCCCCCTCACCGAGGATGTTATATTTCCATGTATGCTGATAGCAGCCTGCAGCCAGCTAATAATTTACTGATTTGAGATTACCAAAGTTGCTTCCCTTTTCCCTAAGGCTGAATAATCTCTGTGGTGTAATTCATCCTCCACTGCTCCCCGGAGACCGAACCATGTCTTTACTTTGCTTCTTCCTCTAGCCAGTTCTTTTTTCAGGTTTTATTTACATTCCAGTTAGTTAACATACAGTGTATCATTTGTTTCAGGACCCCTATCCAGTGCTACTTCCCTGGTTTGCTTGTGTCCTGAGAACATTCTCTTATGAGTGACATGCACCCAAATTCTTTAGGCTCTACTTCAGAGAAACCCAAATGAAAGAAATGTTTCTGAGCAGTTACTGGATAAATAAATTGGTATGTTTCCAATATTCCTGAAAAAATAGATTTCATTCTACTAGATTATGTTATACTAAAAAGATTTGTGTTGTGATTTTCTTTAATAAGATTTCCCTTTACATGTACAATATAACTCTATTTTTATGAAATGGTCTTTGGTCTACCTATAAAGCTCCCCCATAGTATAAGTTAGTTGTCAGGGTAAAGGGGAAACCAACTGCCCTTTCTAAAGGCCGTGTAACATCTTATAATCATCAAATAAATTAGATAGAGAAGTGAATATGTTTCCATTACATATATCTTTGTCCTCATGCTCATAATGACACAAGTTCCTAAAGTATAATTACCCACCAACTGCCCAGCACCATAAAAGGATGTAAGGTGTTCCTATTTAAAAACAAACAAACAAACAAAACAAACAACAAAGACAGAGATATATCTCTGCTTTCAAAGAGCTTATGCAATTCTATGTCTTATATTTTGTTTTTTTTTCTTATATTTTGTTTTTTAAAATGCTTTTTTGAAAACAATATTAATAAGAATAAATATCCAGTTACTATTCTAAACTTTATTTCTTTTAGTCGTAACCTCTGTCCTTTGGCTAAAAGATGAAATCAGAGCACACTTTTTCCTTTTTCACACTTGCTGCACTATACTACTCTTATAAGGTGTAATATTTGCAGAACACCCCCAGGAGTTTAGTGTGAACAGAACACTGGTGCAGGCTGCTTAAATTCTAGTAGCAAAATTGGCTCTTCAGTTTAAGGGACAAAGTTAGGCATACCCATCACACAGCCAAATTATGGTGTATTAATGATCTCTTTAGTCTCCAAGAGCCTTCTATACTGAAAATGGCACAATGTTGCTAAAAGACAACTATAAAACATAGAACTTTTTTTAAGATTTATTTATTTATATTAGAGAGAGTGGGTGTGAGCAGAGGGAGGGGTAGGGGAAGAGAGAGAAACTCCTCAAGTAGGCTTTCTGGTGAATGAGGAGCCCTACTGGTGTCTCACCCAGTAACTAGTCATTTAAGTTAACCACTGAAATGACTGAGCCACCCAGATGCTCCAAAATATAAAACTGTTTTATTTATTTTTAAAATATTTTTATTTATTTATTCATGAGACACACACACACAGAGAGAGAGAGAGAGAGGCAGAGGCACAGGCAGAGGGAGAAGCAGGCCCCATGCAGGGAGCCTGACGTAGGACTTGATCCCGGTCTCCAGGATCATGCCCTGGGCCAAAGGCAGGCACCAAAGCGTTGAGCCACCCGAGCTGCCCAAAACTGTTTTAAATTAACACAGATATTTAGGCAATTTATGATAATATTAATCCACAAATTAATTGTAGATTATACCTTCTGGATATTTATTTTATGAACTTAGATCAGGGAATCCCCATAGGCATCATACAAGAAACTGTTTTCTGAAATACTGGTGCTTCTGCATGTGAACATTCATCCATATCCTGGTAAAAGTTGAAGTTGCACAGGTGTTTTCATTTGTAAAGACTCAGAAGATAATACACTGTAGATTTCTGAATTACATTACATGCAAGTTTTACTTTTAAAAAGGCTCTAAGAAGATACTGAATGATAGATAATGATATATATGTTGAAATATTTAGTAAAAAGGTGTATTTTGAAATAAGTAAAGAAGATGAACTGAGTAGAGAACAGAAGGATGGCTAGGGTGATAGATGTGTAACAAAGCATATATAAGAAAATGTTAATTGCAGAATTTATGCAGTTATTATGAGGAGGTTCATATACAATTCTCTCAACTTTTTTTCTGTGCTTAAACATTTTTATAATAACATATTAGGGGAACTTTTTGTCTTAAGCAAATGGAAATTGTGTTATGTTCCAGTACATTGAGTTAAAATCTTCTTTTAAAAGCACAGATTTTACCTCTGAAAATTAAAGTTAATCATGTCAGAACACTGTCTTGGAATATTTGGAAAATGACTTCAACATTTTCTAACTAATCTATTCATTTCAGCTTTGAACCAGAATTAAATTGAATGACTTTTTAAAAGAGTAATTTGTATGGCCCTGGTAAAATATAACTTAAAAACAAAATGAGACATAAAAATAATTTTACATAGCTTTAACAAGTATATTTTTATAACAGGGCTGATATATTTACTCTGACATTATTGTTTTTGTCTTTTATTATAGGATAAATAAAGTGAGTAATTACGCTTATGACATTGAAGACTCATACTTTTCCAATGTGAGAGCAGAATATGTATACTTAAGATCTATGAGATTAATTAAAATTTCATAATCCTGAAAGTGAACTGGAAAAATATTAAACTAATGCTTCATTTTAATCAACTAAAGAAGTCCACTTATCTTCTAGATCTATCTACTGATTAGTCCTAGAAATATTAAACAAAATAATAGCAGGAAGCACCACTGGAGTTATAAATTTGGTTTCTAAATGCCATCACTCACTAAAAGCAACAAGAACGTCTTGGAGAAATGGGCTTTCAAGTTGTGGGTAGATAATATACATCATTAGTGAAGAGCATCTCGTCATACTATAAAGCAAAGTAGCTTTCATATCCCACGAGAGTCACATCCATGAGATCCAGGAAGCAGCTTGAGGAGACATCCACTATCCAAACATAAAATTATTTAGGCATTAATAGTGCTGATGACTACAATGAAGAGAAGCACACCTGATATCTTTACATACATGCATTTATGGTGATACTGAAACATTTAGTCAATAGAATAGACAACAACATGGATTAGAACAAAAAGAATTTTAGTGCCACTGTTATATAGTTCAAGGACTTAAAGAAAAATATTATCATAAGAGTCAACAGATGTGGGATCTCAGCAGAGATTAAAATTTAAAAATAAAATTTAGAACTTAAAAACATAATACCTGAAATGAAAATTTTATTAGCTTGGGGAGAAACAGATATTACCTCCCAAAGTCAATTCTTTAAGGTCAGTTTTGATGGATGATAGGACACCAATTCATTACTTAAGCAAACTGGTATATAAAATAGTAACTGATGAAAATAAAATGGTAAATAAAAAGAATTGAAGATTTATCATGCCTTTTTTTCTACAATAGTACCTCGGGGTAACCAAAAAAGTAATAAGGGGAAGTTTCTCTTTATAGAAGTTTTCTTTTTAATACATAAATTTAATACAAAAATAATAATACAATAGCTTGATATATCAATCTCCAATTAAAGAATGAATCTCAGAAGTTATTATCCTGGGTGCTATTATCAGTCTGGATTCAGCCAGGAAACAGAGTTAATTCAGCATTGTAGAAATAAGAGGCTTAATATAGGAATTCCTGCTTATATTAATGTAAACATAAGCAAGAAGAATAAAGGTCTAGAAGGTTGTATCCAGGGAATCGGAGAAACTATTATAAATTACATCAGCCTAAAAGCACTGATGTAGTAGGGGAAGTGGGAGCTTATGAAGACGTCCAAGAAATTGCTGCATGAAGTACAAGCTCAGGAGAGATCTGCGATGGTGCAATGTCTGGATACTATGATTACTAAGATCATTATGGAAATCTCCGTGTCCGGCTGCCAAAATTGCCATGAATGACTTTTGTTTTACCTTCATCTTCCAAATCATGCAGGAGTTTTTCTCATTTACAAACCTTATGAGGAATCATTCAGGGAATGGGGTTCTGGAAAATAAGGTTTCCAGCTTTCAAAAATGCAGTTATGCTTCCAAGTTAACAAGAGGCAATGCAAGACAGATGCTAATATCACAAAAAGAAAGAGAACTGGAAATCATTTTTGTTTTGTTTGAAAAAAAACACATTGCTGTCAATGAAATATTCTTCTCTTTAAAAAAAAATACCGAACAATCCCTTAGACTTTCACTTTGTATCATAACTCCTAGGAATAAATGTAATAGAAGGCATCCTAAAACTTTCCACTTAAATTTATAAAACATCTGGATGTGACCTCTTAGGCATGCATACTGTTGGCATGAGGGACCTCAGATTATAAGGAAGCCTCAAAAAACTATTAGGTCTTGGATGGCATTGAAAAGTCATTCTAGGGGGATCCCCGGGTGGCTCAGCGGGGGATCCCTGGCTGCCTCAGCAGTTTAGCGCCCTCCTTCGGCCCTGGACATGATCCTGGAGTCCCGGGATCGAGTCCGCATCAGGCTCCCTGCATGATACCTGCTTCTCCCTCTGCCTGTGTCTATGCCTTTCTCTCTCTCTCTGTGTGTGTGTCTCTCATGAATGAATAAATAAAATCTAAAAAAAAGAAAAGTCCTTCTAGAAAGATGTGTGTGACAGAACTATCCTATCAAATGACATATTGCTAAGAGTAGGGGTATTTCTGGAAGAATGCAAGCAGATCAAGTCTCTGCCTCTAGGACTGGTAGTAGAACCACCTGATGACCTACCTTCATTGTAGAGCCTAATGTTCTGGACCTTGTATCTTTCCCTACTGAATTAAAGCAGGACACTTTGCTGTGAAGTAGTTGTCATATGGCAGGACCTCATCACAAAGTTCACTGCTATTTGCCCTGTGGATGGTGGGATTATTTGATGTACATAAAGATAAGTCTTTGCAATGGTCAAGGTCAAGAGCAGTATATATGGTACTAAAGGAAGAACATGGTTCGCCCCCAAAGGGTAACACTTGGGTAATCAAAGATTCCTCAGTCCTAAGTAATGACCATACCACATGTTCAAACAAGCTCTTGATAAATTCACAGTTAAAATACTCTGGTGTAGGGACACCTGGGTGGCTCAGCGGTTAAGCATCTGACTTTGGCACAGGGTGTGATCCCACAGTCCCAGGATCAAGTTCCACATCAGGCTTCTTCCATGGAGCCTGCTTCTCCCTCTATGTTTCTGCCTCTGTGTGTGTGTGTGTGTTTCTCATGAATAAATAAATTAAATATTTAAAAAAATTATAAAACATCTCTGAGAAAAACTAAGTAAGACACAAATAACTAATGGAATACCATGTTCATAGGTTGGAAGATTAATATTGTTTGGACTCCAATTCCAATAAAAATTCCAAAGTATTTACTATAAAAGGACAAGCTGATACTAAAATTTATTTAAGAATGCAAAAGACCTAGTATAGTCAAAACATTCTTGAAAAAGGAAAACAAAGTTGGAGGGTTTATACTACTTTATTTCAAAATTTACCATAAAGCTACAATAATTAAGACAATGTAGTATTAACATAAGGATAGTCATAGAAAACAATGGGACAGAAGAGAGGCCCTGACATAAATCAATCAGCAATCAAGTCTACAAAATGAAAACAGCAGTTCAAAGGAGAAAGAAAAGCCTTTGCAGGAAATGATGCTGGAACAAATGAATGAATCATTCATATTTAAATAGCGAACCTGGACCTCTACTTCAGCTTGGAACCAAAACTTAATTTGAAATAGTCATAGATCAAATGTAACAGCTAAAATTATAACACCTGTAGGAGAAAATGTAGGAGACTATCTTCACGAATTTGGAGTCGGCAAAGATTTTTTACACAGCTCTCAGGAAGCAATAACCATAAAAGCAAAACTTGATAAATTAGTCTTCTCCAAAGTGCTGCTAAGCAAAGCTACTGCTAAAAAATGAAATGGGAGATAATTCTTTCAGTATACACATTTTATAAAATCTTTATAAATAGAGTTATATATAATATTATTTTCTATACCTAAAACTCTAAAAGACCTTTATATATCTGTAATATAAAAGCAATACCCATAAAAATATGGGCAAATGCTTGAACAGACACTTTTTCAAAAGAGATACACAAATATCCAATAAGCATTTGAAAAGTTGCTTAGTCTTATTAGTTATCAAAGACATAAATTAGAAGTATGATAATTTACCACTTTATACCCCCCAAAATGGCTACAATTATAAAGACTGACAAAACTAAATATGGTTTAGTGGATGGAACATGTAGAACAACTGGAAGTCTAATACATTTCTGACCAGAGGCTGAAATGACAAGTCACTTCAGAAAAACATTTGACAGTTTTTATAAAGTTAAATAGATACCTTCCCTTTAAAGAATAAATTAGGCTCCTAGATATTTGCCCAAGAAAAATTAAAACACACATCTATAAAAAATAACTTACACAACATAGTTATAGAGGTTATTTTCAGAAAGATTCCAATCTAAAAGCTACTCCAATGTCTTTAAAAGAATAGATAAATAAATTGTGTTATATGAACACCATTGAACATTGCTTAGCAAAAGCAAAACAAAGCACAACAAATGAAAAACTGCAATATGCATGAATCCTTTAAAAAGTTATGTTAAGGGAAGGAGGATGGATGTAAAGTTGTGCTTACTGTGTGATCCCATCTGTATGAAGTTCAAGGAGAGATGAGATTCACCAATGGTGACAAAAATCAAAACAGAGGTTGAAAATTGAGTGATCCATGAAAAAACTTTCTGAGGTGATGGAAGAATCAGGCAGGAAAATTTGCATTAGCTATCAAAATATAATAAAACTATGTTAAAGACTTTATTGGCATAGGAATAAACAAGTAAGCCAATGGAAAAACTAGAGAGCATTAGATTGTCTTTTTAAAAATTTTATGTGTATATATGTAGATTATAATGTCTATAAACATTGGCTAAAATCTCAAAAAGTTATCTTGCTGGAAATCCTTTTACCAAAGTGCAAGCTTTTGTGTTCTGATAATTCAGTGATCCCAAAGATGTCCAAGATCTCCCTTATGAACATATTTTTTAATTAATTTTTAAGTTTTCTTCAACAGTGGTTATCCAATGTTTTTGTTGTTTTGGCCTCACCTGTTTCCAACTCTGTATCCTATATGCCACCTTTGGTAGGCATTCTGGTTTACCTTGACTTTCTCGTCTTTCCACATTTTATAAAAACTGCCCTTCTCATCATGTTGGTCTTTCTGGTTCTACCAGGTGAGTATATGATAGGTCAATCTTCGTGTCTTAGGCTTATTTATCATTATCCTTAGACTGCCTCTGAAACATTTTGGATATTTGTTTTTGGACTCTCTGTCATTTCATTTCTCAATTTCACTTTTTTCCTCCAACCAATGCCCACATTTTTTGTTAATTCTCATTTCTAAAATAGCAAAATCACAAACTGAATTCCATTGGATTCCTCCTTGCATTAGTAAAATGTTGACAGCTATTGTTCCCTAATTCGAGGATTCCTAGTATTTCACCCACAGTTGACTCCTGCATCATCACTTCCTGGTCCCAATCTAGAATAAAACACACTATGCTTCCCTTTCTTTTAATGTTGAAAAAAATGCTTGCTCTAAAAAGTGATTATTTTACTCCAAATCTCTCCTTCACTAATCACTTTTTGGATTATTGAATTCCATCATAATCATTAAATAATATATTTTTTCACTTTCCTGAAGCAGTTTTCAGCTTAAACTCATTAGCCTGATCACATGCTTCCTGGTACGTAACTGTTATGGCATTTGTGTAATTTAAACTAGGAATATTCATATAGTGAATTGGTAATAATTCTTGTACTTGGTGAATTGTGTTCTTATGGCAGGTTCTTTTATATTTCCCCTCACAGGAAATATTTTTTTTCCATTTACCCACGTTAATTATAGCATACTTCACTTAGAAATATTGCCAATCAGGGGCACCTGGTTGACTTAGTCAGTTGAGCGACTGGCTCTTGATTTCAGCTCAAGTCAGGATCTCATGACTGAGTGAGTGAGTGGTGAGACTGAGCCCCCGGCCACTGCATGCTCAGCAGTGGGATTCTTTCCCTCTGTTCTCTCTCTCTATCTCTCTCTCTCTCTCTCTCCCTCTCAAAATTACTAAAATAAATATTTTTAAAAATATCTCCAATCAGGGATCCCTGGGTGGCACGGTGGTTTGGCGCCTGCCTTTGGCCCAGGGCGGGATCCTGGAGACCCAGGATCGAATCCCACGTCGCACTCCTGGTGCATGGAGCCTGCTTCTCCCTCTGCCTGTGTCTCTGCCTCTCTCTCTCTCTCTGTGACTATCCTAAAGAAATAAAAAAAAATATGTCCAATCATAACACAACATTATGGGATGTTGGAAGTAGAAGTATGTTTACAATTTATTTTTTCTAATTTTTAAAAAAGATTTTATTTATTTATTCATGACACATACACACACACACACACAGAGGGAGAGACATAGACAGAGGGAGAAGCAGGCTCCATGCAGGGAGCCTGAAGTGGGACTTGGTCCTGGGACTCTGGGATCACACCCTGGGCCGAAGGCAGATACTCAACCGCTGAGCCAACCAGGCATCCCATGTTTACAATTTAATTGAAAGCCTCTGTTTTTAAAAATAAAGAACTAGATGCAAAGCTCTGCTACAACTGTCTTTCTACTGTAATGTTACAAGACCTTTGCCCATTGACAACTGTATTCATTGTAATTTTCAAGTGTACAATTCAGTTATATTTAATGAATTCACAGAGTTTTATAACCATCATCACTATCTGTTTTCAGAAGATTTTCATCATTCCAAAAAGGAAGCTCAATATTTATCAGGTTACTCCCTATTTCCTGTCTCTCCAGACCCTGTTAATTACTAATCTAATTTTCATCTCTATTAAGTTACCTGGTCTGGATATTTTATATAAGTGGAATCCCACAATATGTGGCTTTTTGTAATTGACTTCCTTCACTTCGAATGTTTTTAAGGTCAACTCATACTATAACATGTGTCATTCCTTTATATAGCTGAATAATATTCCACTCTATGGATATATCATATTTTGTTTATCCATTCTTCAGTTGATGGATATTTGAGGTCTTTCTACTTGTTAGCCCTTTTGAATACTGCTTCTGTGAACATATGTATATAAGTTTTTGTGTCTAAGTATTTTCAGTACTCTTGGGAGAATATACCTGGGAGTGGAATCCCTGTGTTAAACAGTAACACAATGCATCACCTCATGAGGAACTGCCAAACTGTTCTCCAAAGTGGCTGTATCACCTGATAACACCTCCAAATTATTCCAGTTTTAAGGGCCTCTGGGTTTCAGACAGAAGCACTGAATCAGATGTCTTTACAATCTTCCATGTAAGTAAATCGCACAACTCAAGGATTATTACCTCTTCCCTTCCCACTTAGTAAGAGCAGGGACACTCTATCATAGTCTTTGTATATCTGAGCCTAGTGTTCTTTCATTTCCTTTAACTTCCCCCATAGTTTTCAATTCTAAACTTTTCCTACTATGATTCTAATCTTTAGCATCATAACCTTGGTGCAACATTGATTGGCTTGGAGCCCTTCCTGTAGAGGCTCCCCTTATCCCTATATCCCTAAGTTGTACCAAAGATGAAACATTCCTTCATGAATCTCTGTGACAGTTAAACACTGAGGCTTGAGCCCCCTGAGCTGTCCCAAATGGCATGTGTATTGCCAGCCATAAATATAGACGTTAAACTGATTTATGGACTTAGCTTCAAATTCAAAGTGAAAATAACATGAGAGGTGAGGGAAGAGAGGGTGAAAATTATCAATCTCTTTCCTTAAATTTAGTTTATACTATTTAGGTAATTACTTAAAATAACAATAAGGTAAGAGAGAATTACCTAACATTGAAAAGGTATCTCTACCCCAGTATTTTAAAAGACTAGTAATTTGAACACTTTTTCACAGTATTTCTGTTCTTTTTTTTTAACTGTAGTTCATGGCATCATAAGTTTTATAGAAGCTAAATATATCAAGCCTTTGGCCAGCTTTCTCACCCACACACTACCTAGAATTTTTTTCTGATTTTCAATGATTCAAGTAATAGTATTCTATCATTTCCAATTGGGAGTAATTTTAGACTTTGGTGTTTCGAGAGGGCATAATTTATTGTGTTTGATATTCAGTTGGATATTTGTTTAAATTTTACACTAAAATCACATATTTGTACCTGTTTTATTCCTTCCTCTTAGGGAATATTTAGCCATGATTTAATTTTTTTTTTCTTTACTCACATATTTCAAGATTTTCTCAGGTGTTTTAAGATTTGAGGAGCAGAGATCCCTGGGTGGCGCAGCGATTTGGCGCCTGCCTTTGGTCCAGGGTGCAATCCCGGAGACCCGGGATCGAATCCCACGTTGGGCTCCCAGTGCATGGAGCCTACTTCTCCCTCTGCCTGTGTCTCTGCCTCTCTGTGTGTGTGTGTGTGTGTGACTATTATAAATAAACAAAAATAAAAAAAAAAGATTTGAGGTTCAAAGAACAAAATGAGAAGAAAATAAATACTTTTGACTCCCAGTGACATGGAAATGTTACAGAGTGGCTCCCCAAGGAAGGTCAGCCATGGCATGTACTGAGCCCAGTGGTCCAGACCTGCCTCACAGAGCTACCACCATGCTTACAGGTTAGTTTCAAATCCAAGGATCCGTTTTTCTGGGGGTGATTTGGAGGATTAGATAAGAGGGGAAACTTTCAACTACAATTTTGTAAAATACTCAAGGAAATTAAGAAAGAAAATTATCCATGAGTATCCAAGTTGTGTTCACTCCCTGTATGTTTTGCTCTTTTACTTTCACTTTATTTTTCACCATGCATAGACTATGGTGCCGTCCAGATACTTATAGATTGGGGAGGAGGGACTGGTATTTTTTAAATTGAAAACCATGTACGTATTAACCTTTAGGGACCTGTCACCTCTTTGCTGCACTGAGGATTTACATGCTGATCTCCTGAAGTGAGACTCTATTAGATTCCACAAATCTCATGAGTCTGATTTCTGTGTTTCCCAGTTTTCTGCTGAGTGGTTCATGCCAGAATAAAGGTAGTAGAAAACAAGAAGGAAACAAAACAAAACAAAAATCAAAATTATCCACTTAGGAATATTATTTGGAGAGAACAAAGAGCATTAATTAATTTGCCAGTCTCTTAAGATGATGATGGCCGTATGATACTAGAGAAGAGTCTTAGCGAACTGTAATTTCTAGAAAAAGTGAACATAGTTTAATAATCTCTTTATTTTTACAACATAGTCTGAGATTAAACACTTATGTCTTATTTTGAATGCATTATGAGTATATTTAACTCTTGAAATAAATTTGTATATATAATATATAAGTAATATATATATATATGTTTTATACATAGATGTGTATATGGGAAAGTGCCATAATTAATTTAGCAGAATCAGAATAAAGGTGTAATCTCATCACCGTCTATTTTCTGAAAAGGTATATGTGTTTCAGATCAGGGTGATATCTTTCCCCACCAGCTGCTATGCGGTCCCCTTCTCAGTAACCTGGGTAGTTCGTGATTAAATGCTTGCTCTAGGCGGCGAGCAGGCAGCGGAGCCGGGAGCTGGAGGCGCGGCCGCTCGGCCGAACCGCCCGTCCAGGCGCTGCGGGCGGCCGCGGGCAGGTGCTGCTGGAGGGCGGGCTGGGGAGCGCGAGCAGAGCCGCCGCTGCTGCGGGACGTCGCCGGGCCCTGTTCCCGCCCGAGCAAGCCGCGGCAAGCCGGGGGCGCAGGGGGCGCAGGGGGCGCAGGGGGCGCGCCGTCCGCTCCCGCTCGTCCTCCTGCTGTGCGGCGCGTCCTCGCTGACCGCCCGGGAGCCGCGGCGCCGCCTGCGGGAGAGGCTGCGGGACGTGCGCGGCCGCCGGGGGCGCGGGCTGGTCGGGGCGCTGGGGGCCGAGGCCGGCGGAGGACGCGGCGGCGCCCGGCTCGCGGCCCCTGGAGGCGCTGCCGCGCGCGGTGTTCGGCCGCCAGGCGGGTCCCCGTGCAGGCGGCCGCCTACTGCCCCGGCCACCCGGCCTCCAGCCTGGCCGTCCCCGGGCCGCCTGCGGGGCGCTGCAAGCCGCCGGCCCGCGCGACCAGCAGCGGGACCCTGGGCGAGACCAGGCCTCCCCGCACTGCTGGCGTGCTTTTCCTGGGGTCCCTGGAGCTCGGGGAAGGATCCAGATGCCACCTTCCCCAGTGACCCAGCTCAGGATCACCTCCAGGGTCCTGGGGAGGAGCTGTCACTGACAGCCATATGTCCCAGCGGAGACTGTGGGACCCCGGGAAGGGGTCGAGAGCCTGTGATGGACTTGTCCATACTCCTGCTGAGCCCGCTGGAGCCCCCAGATGAAGGCTGGGCTCCCGGGCCACCCGCACTCTAACCTGCACACTGGGGACTGGCTCTTGCTCACCGAGCTCCCTTGCCTCTATGTTGGCCTCGGAATGGTGGTCACTACACTAAGGCCCCACCTGTCAGAGGCTGCTGCACTGAACAGCTGGGGAAACTTGTTTTCCTGGAACCTGCCCCCCGCCTCATATTTGCTCACTTTCTGATCACAGTGAGGTTATTTGGTCTTTCTGGACCTCGGTCTTTCTACAGCATTGGGACAGATGGCTGTCTACTTGGAGGCTTTGTGGTGCTGTGGCAGCCCATGGTGTGTTGGCATGAGCATCCATCATGTCAAGTGCAGCTGGAAAGAACTCTGGATCAGCTGTCATCAGATCAGGAATGGGTGGGGAGCTTAGACCTGTCATTGAACCTTTGGGGCTTCTGTTTCTTAAACACTCCAGGGACTATGAGCCCAGGGGCTCTCAACCCAGGGCCAGACTGCCGCTCCAGGTAGCACTGGAAGCTTGTGTATGCATGTGTGAGTTTGAAAGTGTAAGTGTGTGTGTGTGTGTGTGTGTGTGTGTGTTGGGAGGAGGGTTACTGTGACTGTGAGGTGCCCCTGGAACTTAGTGAGCTTCTCACAACGTACAGGACAGACTCCAACAGCAAAGACTTATTCCACCCTAATTGCCCATCAAGGCACCTTTGAGAAACTCTGGATGAGCCCATCTAGTCTCTCTGAAATTCTAGGAAGTCCCCCTCCCCCACCCCAGCAGAGAGGGTTGGGCTTCCTGAGATCTTGGCTGCCAGAGGAAGCTGGAATAAAGACTGCACTGCTGCCCTGGGGACCTATTGGGTCAAAGCCAAGACATCCACATGCTCTGCCTGACCACAAATGTTGGAGAGGATGCGGAGAAAAGGGAACCCTCTTACACTGTTGGTGGGAATGTGGACTGGTGCAGCCACTCTGGAAACTGTGTGGAGGTTCCTCAAAGAGTGAAAAATAGACCTGCCCTATGACCCAGCAATTGCACTGCTGGGGACTTACCCCAAATACAGATGCAATGAAACGCCGGGACACCTGCACCCCGATGTTTCTAGCAGCAATGTCCACAATAGCCAAACTGTGGAAGGAGCCTCGGTGTCCAACGAAAGATGAGTGGATAAAGAAGATGTGGTTTATGTATACAATGGAATATTCCTCAGCCATTAGAAATGACAAATACCCACCATTTGCTTCAACGTGGATGGAACTGGAGGGTATTATGCTGAGTGAAGTAAGTCAGTCGGAGAAGGACAAACATTATATGGTCTCATTCATTTGGGGAATATAAATAAAAGTGAAAGGGAATAGAAGGGAAGGGAGAAGAAATGGGTAGGAAATATCAGAAAGGGAGACAGAACATAAAGACCCCTAACTCTGGGAAAGAACTAGGGGTGGTGGAGGGGGAGGAGGGTGGGGAGTGGGGGTGAATGGGTGATGGGCACTGAGGGGGTCACTTGACGGGACAAGCACTGGGTGTTATTCTGTATGTTGGCAAATTGAACACCAATAAAAATAAATTTATTATTAAAAAAATAAGAATGTAGGACTTAATCTCAGGCCCTCGTCCAAGGTCAAAGCAGACCCAACCCAGAAGTGCCAAGTTCCTGAATCCTTTTTTTCTCTGTTTATGAGTCAGACAGGGTCGATGATATTCCCTGAAAAACCAGAAAAGCCATCTGTTCACTCATAGAATGAACTCTGCATTACCTCCCTTGCCTTCCTCTCCTGCCCCTGGAGAAATGCGGTCTTTGGAATGGCAAGAGCAGCTCTTGATTTTCCCTGGTAGGAAGCACTGTCTAAAGGAAGTAGCTAGATTCATTCATTCATGCATGATTTGCTCAGTGGACATGCAGTTGGGCTACTATATGCCCAGGATTCCACAAGGTGCTGCATACCTTTCAGTAGTTACGTTGGCTTTCATCTCTGATACCAAAATGTGGAATTGGAAACCTGTGGCTGAGGGCCTGTGTGATATCAAGGAGGGTCCCTACTGGCTCCGTGCTTCAATTTATTCTTCATAATATGCAGCCTGGTTCTATCCTTTCTCTGCCTGGTGGGGATAGTGTGAAGGCAGGCAGGGTGACATCTTATTTGGGGTTGGTTAGTAGCAGGTGTCATTTTAATAATGCAAGGCTGTCTTACCAATAGGTAGACCTGGCTGACCTCCTACGATGAATGAACTTAAACAATTACCACTGATTTTGTTTTAAAATGGGGAGACTGGTATTTTTGAAGCTGCTATATTTTTCTATTCCTCTGTTAATTTCTTTGTAATCATTGGGTTGGATTCTTATTATTTGGTGGGGAAGGGAGCTTTTATTAAGGTAGGAAATTATATAAGGCAGAAGTCACAAGGCACAGTCTCTGCTGTGTTTAAAATCCTTTTGTATTTGTTGCCAATATTTGAAGCTTGAGAGATTGCATGTTAAAAAAGCTGGTTTTCTGGGTGGAGGATGGGGCATGCCATTAAGTCTGGTTTGCTGTAATCCTCCTGCCCTGGAACGCTCCTCCCACCCATCTAATCCACCCCACCACTGTACTTCACTCATCTATGCCACCTGCCTGGTCCTGGTGGACATTTGAGTTTACAAACCTGTGGCATAAAGGGTGGTATACATATTTTTCATTACTTTCAGTTTCTCTGGTGACTAGTCGAAGAGAGAAGGTCTTTACTGAGATTTGTGTTCTGCTTCCCAACTGGGAAACATGGGACTGACATACTTTGGGACCCAGGTTGGCTTTTTCGACACGTGGCGAAGATAAGCATGAATTTTAGGAATAATCTAGTTGGTATTTTTTAGCAGACAGAAGAGTTAGGTGCTGGAAGGGATGACCTTGGTGGTAGGTCTCTTCCCCAAGGACTCTCAGAAGGCATGAAGATTGGGGTGGGCCAGGCAAGTGCCTCCAGTCAAGTCACAGTCAGGGCTGGTGCATATTAATCCTTCTAACATGGCAGTAGTTGTGCTGCTTCTGACTTGGATCAATAATTCCTTGTATGTAATAAAACCGAACAGTACATCATTGCTGTCAAATAAAAAAAAAATGCTTGTTATAAAATGAAACAAAGGAATGTGTGCCCAGTATAATATGAATATTTTTATGTCTAAAAATGTTCTGAATATAAAAATATTGGGTATTCGGTACATTTCCATATCCCTTCATTATAAAACGAGTAAGTCCATCAGATCTGAATTTAGTAATGAACTTTACATCATGTTACTCTACCATCAAATATCATTCACTCTGCTGTCTTTTGAAATGAGATATAATACTGAAAATACAGGTGCTCCCGGGAAGGACTCTGTCCTAGGATGGTAAAAGTCTTCCAAACAAGTTTGTCAAGAGCAACACTATTTCAGTATTCAGTATCAATTAATATTGCTAATTTTTAAATCTCTCCCATCATATTCCCCAAATCCATAATTGCCAGATTCTGTGAAAGCATCAATTCTTATGTTCAATACTGAACAATACCAAAGCAGATTCTAAGAATTTTTAAATAACAGTCACAATATTACTACATTCAAAAAGATGTATAAAGCATGTACTTTAGAACATCCACTTTGCTAAAAGGAAAAAAAAATCCAGTTTTGCATTCTGTCTATATATCATAAGTGAGTGTTACTCATAAAGGATTTGAACTCCCTCAGCATATGTGTCCACTTCCGCCATTAAAGTGAATTCAGGTGCCGGGCATGACTGTCCCCAGACAGGCTTTTTTGAAATAACTGATGGCTGTGGTCTTATTGCCCCATTGAACTATATCTGGATACACTCTTGTTGCTTTGACAAGAGTTTCATACAACTCCACAGTCTGTAGAACACGTGGGATGTATCTCATAGTTTCTTTTATTAATGTAAACTATTTTCACTTTCTCCAGTGACAAATTGCTCCAAATTAGGTTTTTTACACCTATTATGACTGAACTGATGAGAAATTCATCTGTAGACCACAGCTGTGTATTGCAAGCATTATAAACCCTTGTGGCAAGGAGGTGATTGTTACATTGCCAAGATCAAGCAGAAGAGAATTGTTTATTTTGGAGGGAGGCAGAAATCTTCGTTTTCAAATTTTTCAAAATTTAAAAGATTATTTGTTAAGATCCAAAATGGCCATTTTAAGAGCTATCTAACAGCAACTTGTTTTAATATATTATGAGAGAGTGAAAATTTGTGCAGAGCCACTACATTCAAAAAGAAAAAGAAAATCTACTATTTTATTACTATTTAAGTATCCATTGAATGTTAGAAATATGGCAAGCATTGTATGTGGCAGAAGCAATATCTGGTGAACATACCATTTACATGACATGGAGAAGATAGATCTCTGTGAGAGGACAGGAATGTGATCCATGCATGCACTGAGTCCATATTTCCTAAGTGTATTTACACACACGTTTGTAATTATTCTCACCTGGTATACTTAATACTGTCTGGTGATTTGCCATGGATGACAACTGCCCTCCCTTAAAATCTACCAAAGGGACATAATGGCCTGACTTTTGAAAAGTTGCTGACAAGGAACAAAAACATATTTAAAAATTCAGTACTAACAGCAAATAGGAGCTTTATAGTAACACTTGGAAAACACTGAGAAATCACAAATAAATTCCAGAAAATTGAAAGAAACTTATGCTCTACTTTTCTTGGGCCATTAATGCATGAGAACGGAATAGATTTGAATACTCTTCACTTTAAAAAAGAACATGACTGGTTACTATTGATAAGTATTGTCATAAAATATAGGGTAAAATCAATGCCTAACTTTCAGAAATTGCAGACACCTCCAAATTTTCACATGTCAAGAATACCATTATCCACAATGTCTAAAGTATAGTACAACAAAAAAACCAATGTCCATGAAATTATCGTCACAATGCAACAATGTTGTGTTCACTGAATAAATATTCACTATAACAAGATTTCAAAAAAAAAGACTTCATTCTTTAATTTTTGGTATAGGCATGTGACTGTCAGTTTGCTATTGTATTCCTATGTGAAATAGAAGATTTATAGTAAAATATATTTGACATTTCCCTTAGTCATAGTCAATGATAATTTTAATCAAGATTGCGACAATAAACAATTATTTACCTTTGTCAACATAAATATGCAAAGAATACTAATTCTCATAATGTTCATGTTTCTTTTATCTTTTTAAAGATTTTATGTATTTATTTATGACAGAGAGAGAGAGACAGACAGACAGACAGACAGAAAGACAGAGAGGCAGAGAGGCAGAGGGAGAAGCAGGTTCCATGCAGGGAGCTGGACGTGGGACTCGATCCTGGGTCTCCAGGATCACACCCTGGTGGTGCTAAACCACTGGGCCACCGGGGCTGCTCTGTTTGTTCTATCTTATTTGAACATTGGACAGCATTTGATATGAAATGTGTCACACTCATTTTCTTTCATTTTATTTGAAAATTTAAAAACTCTTTATTAAATTGGTCATAGAATTTCTCAATGCAACAACAATTTATTGAATCTATCTCATAACTTGAAATTATTTTTTCATAAATTAGTACACCCAAAATTTTTAAGATCCATCTTAATGTACTACAAAACATGGAAAACAATTATTGGATCATTAACCTTGTAACAGACATAATAATGATTTAGTAAAATGTGTAGGTTTTTTCTTTCACTAAATGACCATTTCAAAAGGAATATTTTCAAAGAAAATTATTAGTTTAAAAATTAGTCTAATGATTTTGGTCAAAATATAACACAGACAGGAAAATGAGACTTCTAAATTAAAAGAACAATTTTGTCGAGATAACTTTTTTTAGACCAGAATATGAAATTGTTTTTTAGATTGTGATTCCAAATCATGAAGAATCAGACCAAAGAAAGTGAAATAAATTCTTCAAGAATGTCAGACCTGCTTCAGATCTTTTTAGAATAAAATGGATATAAACAAACCAACAAAACACCATATTCTTTAAAGACAGTTGCACAGGCTTTCTTTATAAATAAGAAGAAAGAAGAAACCATTTCCTACATATGTTCCAAATAGTACATAGTACCAAATGCTCAGTAAGTATTCCTTGAATAACAAACCAGCACAAGTACCACCTGTTAAAAATAAGCATCTAAGATAAAAAATAAATTTCAATTAGTTACGTTGAAAAAAATTTTAGAGGGCGCCTTGTGGTGGTTCTCTATAAGAGGTATGCGTGATTAGACCTCAGTGACAAAAGGAAAACGTTCTAGGCTAGAAAAGTTTCAAATAAGGCAAAAATTTTCCCCTCTTAAAGATGTATAAATCAAATTCTTAGGATATTTTTAAATCATACTAATAGGAAAGCCTTGGACAAGTTATTGAAATGTATCAAAATTCATGTTTTTCTGCCAACTGAATATTTATTAACACTTATATAACAGTTATGAAGATGTATTCATATGAGCATATGCAAATGAAAACCACTTGAGATCAATAACTATAGTATAAAAAGTTTATGAACATGGACTTTAGCTGACATAATTTTCTTTTTTTCTGATATAATTTTCGATTGGAAATGATCTCATAAAAATCAAAGATGTGACATTGCATACACTGTGATGTTGAAGTCTGAGCTGACTGGGGAGTTTCTTCCTGCCTGTTGCTGAGCCTGCAAGTGAGCTCGCTCAGGGATGACACAGCTGTCTGCATGTGCCTACTGTTTTATCTCAAAACTTGTAGTGACAGGTGTGTCTTGTCACACTCTCTGGTGACCATTACAGGCCTGCCTTGTTTATCATTTCAAGATGAGCTCCGATGTGTGTGACCCTGACAGTACAGAATATAATCAAATGCCTTTGAACCGAGGAAGAGGAATTTATTGCTTGTTAACACATTTTACAGTTTATAGGGTCATTAGCCCCTTAGCTTCCGAGATTTTTTTTCAAGCTTGGCTTTGAATCTATAAATTCAACGGATTTCTATCACAGAATTGACAAGAAATGTGATATTTAGTGTAGCCTTTTATAAAATCCTTACCTCATATATAACGTATAACAATAAAAAAGAGTTAATAAGATGCTTTTCCTTTTCTTATCCATCTCAGAGGGGAATAATATAGCAAAGTTGTGTAACAAACAGTGAATTTTCTATATTGGAGTAGAAGATGTCTTAAACGTCATTAGTTTTATTTTTTATAAATTTATTTTTTATTGGTGTTCAATTTGCCAACATATAGAATAACACCCGGTGCTCATCCCGTCAAGTGTCCCCCTCAGTGCCCGCCACCCAGTCACCCCCACCCCCTGCCCACCCCCCTTCCACCACCCCTAGTTCGTTTCCCAGAGTTAGGAGTCTTTATGTTCTGTCTCCCTTTCTGATACTTCCCACTCATTTTTCTCCTTTCCCCTTTATTCCCTGTCACTATTTTTTATATTCCCCAAATGAATGAGACCATATAATGTTTGTCCTTCTCCGCTTGACTTACTTCACTCAGCATAATACCCTCCGGTTCCATCCACGTCGAAGCAAATGGTGGGTATTTGTCGTTTCTAATGGCTGAGGAATATTCCATTTACCCCAAAGATACAGATGCAATGAAACGCGGGGACACCTGCACCCCGATGTTTCTAGCAGCAGTGTCCACAGTAGCCAAACTGTGGAAGGAGCCTCGGTGCATGGAAAGATGAGTGGATAAAGAAGATGTGGTTTATGTAGAAAACGTCATCGATTTTTTTTTTCAATTTTTATTTATTTATGATAGTCACAGAGAGAGAGAGAGAGAGAGGCAGAGACACAGGCAGAGGGAGAAGCAGGCTCCATGCACCGGGAGCCCGACGTGGGATTCGATCCCGTGTCTCCAGGATCGCGCCCTGGGCCAAAGGCAGGCGCCAAACCGCTGCGCCACCCAGGGATCCCAACGTCATCGATTTTAAATAACTGCACGACAGGGGCCGGGAGGGAGGCGAGGCCGAGCGGGGGAGGCGGGCCGCGGGGCCGCGGGGAGGCCGGGGCGGCGAGCAGGACGCGGCGCCCGGGAAGGAGAGAAGGCGGCTTCTGCGCGGGGCGGGGGCGCGCCCGGCCCGGGGACCGCGATGCCCAGCTCCAGCCGCGTGCAGCCGCAGCAGGCGGGGACCGAAGCCGCCCCCGCGGCCCGAGCCCTGGGCCCCGGCCGCCTGCTGGGGGGCGGCGCTGCCGGGGGCGCCGGCCTGGCCGCTGCGGGCGGCCTCCGCCAGCAGAGGGGCCTGGGGACGGAGACGGAGCGCCCCCGGCAGGCGCCGCGCGGGACCCCCGGCCGAGCCCGGCGTCCCCCTCTCCCCGCGCTCGTCGTGCTCCGGACGGGCGTGGAGCCGCTGCAACCCGCTGCGAGGCCGAGGAGGAGGAGCAAGCGGAGGGGCGGGGGAGGAAGGGCGCACGGTGGTGGAGACGGCCGTGGAGTGGCGCCCGGGCAGCCGCAGGTCGGCCGCCTCTTCGGCCGGGAGCTCCGGGGCGGCCGCGCCCGGGGCCTGGGGGGCTTCCAAGGCCGGGCCCCGAGCGGCAGGCGGCGCCTTCTAGAGGACCCGGGCCGCCGAGCCCCAGCCCGGCCGGCAGCCGGGACCCGCGGCACAGCACCTCCCCCTGGACGGGCAGCCGCCGCGAGTGGCCTGGGCCGGGCGGCTGGGTCTGGCTGCGAGGTCTCTGGGGAACGAGACTCATGGAAGAAAGCAACAGCAGCCGAGAGAAGTGCCTGGAAGTGCTTTACGGAAACGACCACATACCTGCTGCTTCTCAGGCTTGTGCATGTCGACCCGGGGGTGACGAGCTCCAGGGTGTGCTGCTCCACCGGGTAACGTCACAGCTCTTCCTAGACACCCCAGGGTCCAAAGCAGCGAAACAAACTTCAAAACTCTTTCTTCAGTGGAAGACTTCTGGAAGTTCACCGAAGGTGCCTCATGGGATGGGCTGTACTGGAAGACACGGCCCCGCAACAGGACCGAAGCCGACAACCGACGTTTTGTCTCTATGAGAACCTCCTGTTAGGCTTCCACGGATCCGGCAACTCAGAGTCAGAAATGGATCCTGCTCTATCCCCCCGGACTGAAGAGATGAGATTAAAGAGTGCTATGATGTCTACTCTGTCACAAAAAGGTGACTTTTTGTCACCTCCACAAAAGCACTCCTACATCCGCAAGACCAGGCGCGAGCAAACTGTTTCTACGGAGCTTCGGGATTCTCCCACCTGGAGGCGCTGCCGGATGACAGCGAGGAATTGCAGCGCTTTGAGGCTGTGTCTGCCAAGGGCCAAGAGGCCCTGGTGTCCAGGGCTTCCCTGAGGCCACAATCGAGGATTTCCACAGCACGTTCGTGGGCCTGATGGAGCGGGTGGAGAAGCAGACCTCTGTAGCTGACCTGCTGGCCTCCTTCCACGGCCACAGCACCTCGGACTACCTGGTGGTGTACCTGCGGCTGCTCACCTCCGGCTCCCTGCAGTGCCAGAGCAAGTTCTTCAGCACTTCCTGGAGGGCGGGCGGACAGTCCAGGAGTTCTGTCAGCAGGAGGTGGAGCCCACGTGCAAGGAGAGCGACCACATTCACTCCACCGCACTGGCCCAGGCCCTGAGCGTCTCCGTCCAGGTGGAGCACGTGGACCGCGCGAGGGCGGCACCACCAACCCGCACACCTTCCCCGAGGGCTCTGAGCCCAAGGTGTACCTTCTCTGCCGGCCTGGGCACTACCATATCCTCTACAAACAGGGCTGGCCCCGGCCTCCCGCTGCCCTGTCTGCCCTCCCCTCTGCCAGGCGCTAGACATGTGCAGAAGTTTTTTGTGGTTATAAATGGTCATATTTCACTCCCTCCTCCACCTTCCCCCTCACGCAACCTTCCACATTTTATTAAAGGAGATGCTGGTGGTGAAAATAAAGTAGTGAAGTGTCAGTAGTGAAGACCGGGCTCCTTTTGGTCTAAGAAACAGAACTGCGGAAGTGTCCGTGCCCTGTAGCCATGTGCCCTGGCTTCTCCATCCCTTCATTCATTCATCCTCTAAACTCTTAACCAAGGAGAAGATGCTTTAAGTGAGTCTTCAGTGCTTATAGTTAAGACCATGCAGACCATGGCCAAAGTGACCTTTGGTTTCTCAGATTTTCTCTACTTTTTACTGCCTTCAGCTTCTGCATACGTATTTTTCAAAAGACTAAATTGTTGACTATATGGCCAACAAGAAAGTAGCTACAGGGCCTCTGGAGATTTCTTTGAAGATTCCTGGATCCTGTTTTCCTAGATCCAGTGACATCGTTCACTAGGTTGTTATCGGGTACTATTCTGGAACAGAAATTCTCATTTTACTAGCGTTTATGAATACATTTTTGTTCAGAGTACAGGTATTTAAAGTGTATACTAAACTTGTGAGCCAGTTTCCTGTCTGGTTTAAAACCTGGCGTCTCAAATGTGTGTTTATGATTTTGAATATGTATTGTCCATTGTGCAGATCTGTGGGGGTTTTGGTGTCCTTTTGTAACCATACTTAAAACATCTTGTGTATGAAGGGAAGCTAGTCAATACTTTTAGAAATACTGTAACTATTATAAAGAAATAAGAGTGTGCAGCCCAGGTGGCTCAGCGGTTTAGCACCGCCTTCAGCCCAGGGTGTGTTCCTGGAGACCCGGGATTGAGGCCCATGTCCAGCTCCCTGCATGGAGCCTGCTTCTCCCTCTGCCTATGTCTCTGCCTCTCTCTTTCTCTCTGTGTCTCTCATGAATAAATAAATAAAATCTTAAAACAATAAATAACTGCATTACAATTTCAAATGCATTCTATAAACTCCTATCAATACATCATAAGCTTATCTATAAAAATACTATAGTAAATGAATTAAAGAAACAAAACATTATTTTTAAACACTATGGAAATTTCACTTGTTTACTTTCAAAAAAATTATTTATTTATTAATGACAGAGACACACACACCGAGAGAGAGAGAGAGAGAGAGAGAGAAGCAGAGACAGAGGCAGGCAGAGAAGCAGGCTCCATGTAGGGAGCCTGACGAGGACCTCGATCCCGGGTCTCCAGGATTACACCCTAGGCTGAAGGCAGCGCTAAACCACTGAGCCACCTGGGCTGCCCACTTGTTCACTTTTTATTTATTAATAGTTTTTCTAGAATATGGAGAAACTTAAATTTAAAACAATTGCTATTTGGCAAAAGTGTATATATTTTAACTTAATATTTGGGATTTAAATTAATAATTGATTACAAGATAAATTTTGTTTGTTTTTAAAGATTTTATTTATATATTCATGAGAGAAACAAAGAAGAGAGGCAGAGACACAGGCAGAGGGAAAAGCAGGCTCTCTGGGGGGAGTCCTATCAGGACTTGATCCCAGGACTCTGGAGTCACTCCCTGAGCCAAAGGCAGGTGTTCAAACACTGAGCTATGAGTTGCCCCAGAAGATAAAAATTTTTAAGCAAAATGATTGAAAATATTCCTGAATTCTAACAAAAAGAAAGAAGGAAAATAAGTTATAGTGATTCGATACCTTTAAATGGAATTGAAATCAATTGGAATTAAATTATGTGATACATATTTCTTAATCATAACAATGGACTCCTGTACTAGACAGGAGGTAGTTTATCTTATATTTAGTAAGAAGGAAAACCACATTAGTTCTAGCACAGTGAGAAGATATTCATTAAAATAGCTATTTAACACTAAAAAGCCACTTCAAGAGTATGCTGACCCTCTCCCATTCAATTATCATCTTCCATTAGAACACAGGATGAACCTCAAAGATGCAAAATAGGATAAAGTCTATGTACCTGGCAAGTTTCTTAGTTATAAACGACAGAAACCAACTCTGCCTAACTGGAGTCATTGGGATCATTGAAAAGATATCAGGTAACTCACGAATTTATTGACTTGTTGGCAACTCAGCTAAGAAACAGAGGGAGGCTGGGTCAGGGAGAACACAAGCACAGCCAGATGCTGCCCCCGATGCAGCCGCCTCCAGGTCATCTCCACTGAGTCCTTCACCGGTTTCCTCAAACAAGAGCCATCACCTTCCACGTGAAAACTCTCCCACTAAAATCATGCTGTGGGACTCCAACAGCAGTTCTTCTTAGTCCATGAGTCTGAGTTCAGCCTCATATTAGTCCTAATAATTCAGCAGCTGCTGAATTTCATTGTGTTGAGCGGGTCTTCTCCTCAGACTCCAAACTATTTACACTTTCCCCCTGCTGTTTGGGATGCCCCTGTACCCAGGATACCCTCTTCTTCAATGTGTCCCTTGGTGTAACCCCACTTCACAACCCTTCTGCTGAGGGGATTCCATCTACTTTCACAGCTAAGACTCTCTCTCTCTCTTGCCTCCAAGTCTCTAACTCCACCAGCCTCTGAATTCCAGATCCTCACTGCTCTTTCCTTTCTGTCCACTTCAGCATTCACATTCAACATGTTTCGAGGTCAATTTATCATGTTGCTCGATCTTTCTTTTTTCCTTTCTTCTTCCGTGCACTTTCTCTGTAGGCAAGTCCAGCTTCTGCACCCCCCAAGACCTACCTAAACATGAGGCATTTTCAGTTTCTCCATCTCTTTCACCTTACAGGTTCAGATGGTGGCTACAGGGGTTAATTATTATTGTCTCTTCCCTCATTATTCCAGTAGCAGAACTACCCATGTGCTGTTTCTTTTTTAAAATTTTTTTTTATTTATTCATGATAGCCAGAGAGAGAGAGAGAGAGAGAGAGAGAGAGAGAGGCAGAGACATAGGCAGAGGGAGAAGCAGGCTCCATGCACTGGGAGCCCGACGTGGGACTCGATCCCAGGTCTCCAGGATCGTGCCCTGGGCCAAAGGCAGGCGCTAAACCGCTGCACCACCCAGGGATCCCCCCTGTGCTGTTTCAACTCTTCAGGCAAGCGCTGACTCTGACTGGAGTGACACATTGAAGAACGGCCACCTCCCACAATGAAGAAATTGGAGTCTTTCCCCACAGAGGTTCACAAGGAAGCTACAGGAAGAAGATTCCTTTCCTTTTTGATTGTAAAGTGGTGGAAACATGAGGCCAGAAGATTCTACAGGCATGTCCCGGTGCCCTATGCCCCACACCCGCCAGTCTACAGTAATAGAAAATAAGGCTGTTGGGTTAGAAGGGAGGGATCAGAGATGGAGAGCAATTGACAGAGCTGGTGTCCCTGCTTCCAGGTGCACTCCTTTCCTACCCATGGTTTAGTTACTGAGATATTATTTCTCTCCTTTTATACTTAGTCAGGATGCCACTACTAGATGAATTTTCCCACCCCTATATTAATTATGTCACAGCTTACTCGGCATCATTCTCCATTACCTGCAGCATAAAGACCTCACTGTGACAGTCAGTCCTACATGATCTGGACCTAACATTTCCCATCTCATCTCCTGCAAGTCTTTCCTCTCCTCTCTTATGTTATAAACTCTGGCCTTTTTTTCATTTGTTATCTCATTGGCCCATTACATTTCTACCCAGCTGAATAGCACAGATTACCTCTTCTCCTGCAGTGAATTAAGCACTGAACAGTGGATCTGCAAGTCCCATGTTGGAGTCTAAATTCCATTTTCTCTGTGTGGAGTCATCGCTCTGCAAGTCTGTTATTTCTCATTTGTGAAATGATACAGTATCTTAGCTTCACTTAAAAAAAAGATTTTCTTTATTTATTTGTGAGAGAACGAGAGAGAGAGAGAGGCAGAGACACAGGCAGAGGTAGAAGCATGCTCCATGCAGGGAGCCTGACATGGGACTTGATCTGGGGTCTCCAGGATCATGCCCTGGGCTGAAGGCAGACACTAAACCTGAGCCACCCAGGTTAACTTTAAATGAGATGTGTTACAATATCTTTGAAGGAATTTTATGCCCATGTAATTTTATTCAGGAGATTCTATTTAACTGGCTGTTGATTTTACTTAATCTGCTGAGTAGCAAGAAAATTATATGGAGACCTTTCATAATATCTGAGATTCACAGAAGCCAAAGAGTGCTTGGTATATTCAATGGGCCAATATAGATATTCAAGTCCTGCATCAGGCTGAGTTGTGCCCCCTTAGCAGTCATCTGAGAGTTTGCTTGTAAAACCAAAGCCACACGGGTGTTTTCCGCTCAGAGGAAACTGGAAAGCAGAGCAGCTGATACCTGGGACTCTGCATTAAATTTGGTCCCACTAGTGATGTCCTGGAAGTCTTGTCCACCCCCCTAGAATCATGGGAGCTTCCTGGCTTTGCTGGACAATCAGGTCCACGTGACCATGAACAACTGTTCAACGTGGACTCTGCAAAATACTCCTCCCTCCGAGGCTCACTCTTTTGAGGCTCTCTTCGACAACTTTACAGTAACTGGTTCTCCTCTACTCCAGGGGAGAAAAGTGGTCCATCTGAAATTTTAAGTTTGAGTTTAGATGAAAATTTTTCATTGTAAATTTCATTGCTCTTCTCCCTCAAATACTCGGCAGAGAAATGACTGCGGGCAAATGGATTGAAACAGATCTTTCATTTCAACACTCCTTACGTTTTTGTGGAAAACTGTTACATATTCTTAGGTAAAGTTGCCAAAGGCTCTGACAAAAATTTTACCACCTCTCGTCTAAGGAAAACGTCTTGCCTATTAAAAAGAACTGTGTCAATTTTTAGCAAACTTATGAAGGCAAATATATTGGAAAACAAAAGGAGTTTTGTCTTTTGTGGGGGTCGATGAACAGAAAAAAGTTTTCAGAGTTAATGACTCAGGCTGAGGATCTCTGAGTCCTGTAGGCTTTGCTTCCACGTGGTAGCAATTGTATTTAAACAATGAAATTGCTTTATAGTATAAGCAAACTATAAACTATAGTTTATAGTATAAGCAAAGGAATTGGGAGTCATAGGGTCTCCCAAGGCTTGGAATCATCCACATAACCCCAGGGAGTCACTTGCAGTGAATGGGGCTCTGCTTAATTATCATCAAAATTGTGATTTGAGAATCATCATAGTGAATTCTGAGGTGGAATTCTAAGGTGTCGCCTAGTTTGATACTGTTTGTCTTTCTGCTGCTTTTGCATCTCATGTTGCAGAAGTCTAGCCTTAGGCTCACAAAGAACACAAGTACTGGCAGAAGGAAATGCTTTGGCAAAGGTTTAGTGGTTTCAGAAATCAGGTCTAGCAACCTGTCATGTGGAATCTTCAAACGTGTCTGTTAGCAAAACTGTGGTATTTTGAAATCACTTGTTGGTTAAATTGGAATCACCCTGAGACAGAAAAGTTCTGGCCAGAGATTGAAGCTCCACTGCTATAAAGGGTCAGTAAGTCAAAGATCTCTATTATTAGTATTATTACTACTTATGTGCTTTAATTCAACATTTTGACAAATATGTACAGGGCCATTTTCTCTGATCTATCAAGAATTGTCTAACAGGAAATGAACTTCTACTCCTTATCTGGACTCCTTTTAAAGGAAATGCACCCCCAATCTGCTCTTCTCCATTCTGTTCATACATAGCAGGAAGAGTTCACAAGTTGCTTAGTTACCTCTGCTCCATGTAATTAATGCAAGATGTTTATAGCTCAGACGTATCCCTCAGTAGACGTATTTTATGTGGTCTACATTTTTTTATTTTGGCAGTATTGGTATAACAACTTTCTGACCAACATTTGTTTTAAATGAGCAGGTTATATACGTTACAGTTTTACAAGTTTGCATTTCAAATTGAATAAGCTTATATAATTTAAATGGTCACAAGTTTTTCCTACCATTAATACATTCCTATGAATAACACATTTAACCCCTTGTCAATAAACTGGGCTGGTTTCCTATATTTACAGTCACCAGAAAATGAGATTGTGGGATAAATTTATCCTTGTCAGATGCTTGATTTGACTGAGGTTGTGGAGCAAGGAAGGCTTAACTGAGTTAAATTTGGAGAGCTGAGTAAATGATTCATAAAGCATACCTTTAATTACAAATTCTAGCACGATGGTTTTCTATCACACAGAAGTCTTCTATTTGTTTTCCTAACATATAGAAATAATCATTGATAAAACATTGAACTTTCTTCTCATTCATTTATGTACACAGCCTAATAATAGTTAATGTCTTCATGAACTTAACTTATATGATCAACAGATTATAATGATTCGTACCACAAGTTTTGAGGGCCTAATATGTATAGACTTTGTGTGAGGCAGTAGTAATATGGGAAAACTTGATTCTTGTCTCATGGAATCAAAGAATGAATCTCACGGGCACAGGAAAGTGAGCAAAGGAATAGAAATTTATTAAGTAAAGATACAGAGAAAGCTCTCAGAAGTGAGAGGGGTCCCGAAAGGGTTGCCACTGTGGGCTTGTAGGGTTGGTCTTTTATTGAGAGCCTAATCAGGGAACCTAAATCCTTTTAACATATCTATTATCACCATTGAGTAAGGACTAGTATAACATCTTTAATGACTTACTTCCTTTCTAGAGTATGATGATTTTTTCTTGGTCACAAGGAGCTGTGATAACAAGACCCCACCTCTGGCACTTGGGGCAGGGTGGTCTGGCTTATTTAACTCTGGTTTACTTTTATCTACATATTTTTGGGATTTTTGTGAGGTTGAGTCCGGAGGCCCCTACTTAGCCCTGCTGGCCCCATTTGTCTCTAATTCAGTAGATATATACGAATAAATTCTAAATAGTCAAGGATGTTATATTTCAGGAATGTTTAATCATGATTCAATGCGATAAATGTCCTATTATAGGTATATACAAGTTACTACAGAAGAACAGAGATAGTGGAGAAGTGGGTTGAATTTCTGTTGTGGTCTAGGCATTGTACAATCATTTTACATACAAAATCTTATTTAATTTTCACAATATATCTGAGGCTTGTAGAAATAGAGCTGGTAGAAGTCCTGGACTTGGCCACGATTACATAGCTAGAAATGGTGGGGTGAGGATTTCAAGCCAAATTTATCTGATTTCAGACCTCTGTTCTCCCAACCATTGCAAGTTGCCTTATTCTCCCTAAGAAATGAGAGGATAGGAACTGAGGAGAGTCAGAAAAAGATTGAGAAATGGTATGACATTTGGAATGAGAAAATATGCATAAGGCTCACAGGTCTTGTCATTGGGACTGTCTTTTGGGGATAAAGAATTACCACAAGGAAGTTTCAGGAACAAGGTGAACATGTTCAAGAACTGGCAAGCATTTCAGAACAGTTGAAGCTTGAGGAGAAAAACAGAGATTGGCAAGATTTGGTGACATAGAGGTTGAGAAAAAAGCCACAAATTGTTTTCAGTATCAAGCCAAAGAGTTCTGATTTCATTAAAAAGTTAAAGAAGATAATGAATGCTTTGGGATGAGCAATAACAGACCAGATAGCATTTCTACAGGGGATCTTCCTGGTGGCAGTGTGGAGAAGGCAAAGGGATTGAAGTTGCTGAGGTAGAAACTAATTTGTAGTGTTTCAGCCAAGAAATAATGATCACTTGAGTCAAAGATTAACAAAGGTATGCACAGGGAAGGATTGTTGCTATTTTTTTAAAAGATTTTATTTATTTATTCATGAGAAACACAGAGAGAGGAAGAGACCTAGGCAGAGGGAGAAGTAGGCTCCCTACAGGGAGCCCAATGTGGCACTAAATTCCAGGACCCCGGGATCCTGCACTGAGTTGAAGGCAGATGCTCAGGCACTGAGCCACCCAGGCATCCTGATGCTAAAGATTTTAAGGATATAAATATCACAGGCCTTGGATTTGCACATATAAAATGAAGTGGGTTTAAAATTTGCAGAGTAACTCAAAATGGATGAAAGATCTAACTGTGAGACAAGATTCCATCAAAATCCTAGAGGAGAACACAGGCAACACCCTTTTAGAACTTGGCCACAGTAACTTCTTGCAAGATACATCCACGAAGGCAAAAGAAACCAAAGCAAAAATGAACTATTGGGACTTCATCAAGGTAAGAAGCTTTTGCACAGCAAAGGATACAGTCAACAAGACTCAAAGACAACCTACAGAATGGGAGAAGACATTTGCAAAGGACGTATCAGATAAAGTGTTAGTTTCCAAGATCTATAAAGAACTTATTAAACTGAACACCAAAGAAACAAACAATCCAATCATGAAATGGGCAAAAGACATGAACAGAAATCTCACAGAGGAAGACATAGACATGGCCAACATGCACATGAGAAAATGCTCTGCATCACTTGCCATCAGGGAACTACAAATCAAAACCACAATGAGATCCCACCTCACACCATTGAGAATCGGGAAAAATAACAAGGCAGGAAACCACAAATGTGGGAGAGGATGTGGAGAAAGGGGAACCCTCTTGCACTGTTGGTAGGAATGTGAACTGGTGCAGCCACTCTGGAAAACTGTGTGGAGGTTCCTCAAAGAGTTAAAAATAGACCTACCCTACGACCCAGCAATTGCACTGCTGAGGATTTACCCCAAAGATTCAGATGCAATGAAACACCGGGACAGGGCAGCCCGGGTGGCTCAGTGGTTTAGCCCTGCCTTCAGCCCAGGACATGACCCTGGAGACCCGGGATCGAGTTCCACGTCGGGCTCCCTGCATGGAGCCGCTTCTCCCTCTGCCTGTATCTCTGCCTCTCTCTTTTTCTCTGTGTTTCTCATGAATAAATAAATTAAAAAAAAAGAAACACTGGGACACGTGCACCCTGATGTTTCTAGCAGCAATGTCCACAATACCCAAACTGTGGAATGAGCCTCAGTGTCTATCGAAAGATGAATGGATAAAGAAGATGTGGTTTATGTATACAATGGAATATTACTCAGCCATCAGAAAGGACAAATACCCATTTGTTTCAACGTGGATGGTACTGGAGGGTATTATGCTGAGTGAAATAAGTCAATCGGAGGACAAGCATTATATGATCTCATTCATTTGGGGAAAATAAAAATAGTGAAAGGGAATAAAGGGGAAAGGAGAAAAAATGAGTGGGAAATGTCAGAAAGGGAGACAGAACATGAAAGACTCCTAACTCTGGGAAATGAATTGCGGGTGGTGGAAGGGGAGGTGGGCAGAGGGGGGGGGTGACTGGGTGGCGGGCACTGAGTTGGGCACTGATGGGATGAGCACTGGGTATTATTCTATATGTTGGCAAATTGAACACAAATAAAAAATAAATTTATTTAAAAAATTAAAATAAAAAATAAATGAAAATGGCCAAAAAAATAAATAAAAATAAAATGCTTACCCTGTCATAATATAGCTTATAAAAATATTAAGCTACTTTTTAATAAAATTTATAGCATATCTTAAAAAATAAAATAAAATAAACTTTGCAGAGTGTCCTATCCCTGTCACCTTTTTGTTTGTTCCTTTTTAGTTACTTGATAAATTCTGGCCTCTGCTTTTCAAGCAGTAGTTGAAGGGAAGAATTACCTATGAAAATGGCCTGAAAAATCAAATGTAGTTGTTGTAATTTTAGTCTAAAATAGGAATAAAGGGGAAAGGAGAAAAAATAAGTGGGAAATGTCAGAAAGGGAGACAGAACATGAAAGACTCCTAACTCTGGGATATGAACTAGGGGTAGTGGAAGGGGAGGTGGGCGGGGTGGGGGTGACTAGGTGACGGGCACTGAGGTGTGCACTTGATGGGATGAGACTGGGTGTTATTCTATATGTTGACAAATTGAACACCAATAAAAATAAATTAATAATAATAATAATAAAATAAAATAGGGATTGCAAGTCATTGCAGATAGAATACAAGCAAATTCAATTTGATCTCTGTCTTTAAATCTGGACGAACCAGAAACTGTCACTTTATAAGTAGAAAGAAGTACTCCTAAACTGCCTTTTGTGTCCTGCGGCAACCTACCTCTTTCTATATGTGGGTACTATCAGGCATAGAGTGTAAAAGAATATCACACATGCACAAAAATATGCATAGAACCATAAGGTCTACCTCATATGGAAGAAACACATAATCCAACTTGTTTCTTCTTTCATCCCTCCTTTAAAACATGACTCCTTCACTTCCATCTGGAGCATTTTATGAAGCAACTTCCTAGAATGTGCAGAAGGTCAGATCAAGTTTTCCTAAATCTGTGGGCTGCTTGGAGAGAATTTCAGTAAGTAAAGGCAATAAATTAAATTCAAAATGGAATTGAAGTTGATAGATAAAAACATAAAGTTTTCAGCATATGCAGGGTGGCAACAGTATGAAATGAACAGCTAAGCTGTGAACAAATGCCCAGTTGTTTCTAAATACATTATTTAGATTTATGTTTTGCTTTCTATTTGTCAAGTGTTGAGATAACTGTGAAAACCACTGCAGCCCCCAAACATTTTGGAAATGTAATTTCAGTAGGAAAGTTAAAATCTAGGTATGACCATTATTAGCCTACAGGCACAGTCATTAGCTACAATGATATCAGTAATATTCACTTTTATGGGCATCACTGGGTTAATTGTGTAGACACGGCATTTTATTCACATTGCAGTAGTATGTGGATGGAAGTCCCAAGATTCATACCCTTTAAAAATTATCATTAATCTGGGGGAATGCAGTCTTCCCAATTATCTTCTACAATTATACACTACTACTAGTGTTTTGACTGACTTGTACAGAAATTATCTTTTGCAATTCACGAATGGCAGGAGAGATCATGGGTGTTTCCTACATTTCTAACATTGTAGATTTAACTTTATGCCACCATAGTTACAGAGTTGAAATTTCATGGTAATCTTGAGTCAAAATATCTATTACTTTCTTCCTATCTTTTCCTACTTAAAGATGCATTTGCCTCTAAGTGAATGTTGATATCTCACAGGTAAAATAATGGACTATGATGCAACACATCTTATTTTCTTCATGTGTTTGTTCTGATATATACCTTCCAGAAGACAGAATTTAAGTAAGTCTAATTATGTTTTTTTATCATTTTGCACCTTTAAATGTCACTGAACACACCTGTCATTGCCACCTCCAGCTAAATGACAGCATCCAGCCCTTTGGAAACATATGTGAGCTTATGCTGAAAAGCTTATTCCGAGCTCAGAGAAACCATGGAGTATTAAAAATATATTGTACTTCACATGCTTATAAAAGTCATATCCACTTCTAGAGACCACTGGTTTCACTTTCTTTTTTTTAAATATTATTTATTTATTTACTCATAGAGACACAGAGAGAATGAGAGGCAGAGACACAGGCAGAGGTAGAAGCAGGCTCCATGCAGAGAGCCCGACGTGGGACTCGATCCAGGGTCTCCAGGATCACGCCCTGGGCTTGCAGGAGACCACTAAACCACTGTACCACCGGAGCTGCCCTGGTTTCACTTTTCCTCCCATTTGATATTATCTCACATCTGTGGAAATATGAGTGGAAGATCACCTACTTGGCAATAGAAAATTGTGGAACTCTTTATGGAATATTCAACATGAAATCAAATAATTGGTCTTAGGGGAAACTCCAAATAGAATAGGAGTTCCTGGGAGGATATGAGCTAAAGGAACCATTTTAAAGATACTGCACATATTTCTCTTTGTGAAATGGGGTTGGCACCTAATAATGAAAATGGCACCATCTACATTTCTCTGTAAATAAGTTTGAAATTCTATATTTACAATAAATACAGTATCTTTAACATTTTGTCCCTTCTTTAAGCTCCAAAATATAGTCCATAGTTCCTTGTGAATCATGATGGAAAAGAAGATTCTCTATATCCCCTAAGGTATTAATGTAGATATATATACAAAGTAAGGGAAAAATAGCCTTTTTCTGTGCAACTACACTCACTGTCATTCCAATGTGTCCACAGTCTGCAGGGAATGTACCCTATATAATAAGGGAGCACGGTCTGGACAAGAGGTTTTGGTTCAGGTTCTCTGGAAGGTGGAATATATCCTACTGATTACTTTTGACCAGTATCTTCCCCTGACCTACAATCTGTATTTCTTTTTATGATCAGAACTGTTTTAAGATTTAAATGTATTCTTTTTTTTAATTTATTTTTTATTGGTGTTCAATTTACTAACATACAGAATAACCCCCAGTGCCTGTCACCCATTCACTCCCACCCCCCCGCCCTCCTCCCCTTCTACCACCCCTAGTTCGTTTCCCAGAGTTAGCAGTCTTTACGTTCTGTCTCCCTTTCTGATATTTCCCACACATTTCTTCCTCTCCCTTATATTCCCTTTCACTATTATTTATATTCCCCAAATGAATGAGAACATATAATGTTTGTCCTTCTCTGACTGACTTACTTCACTCAGCATAATACCCTCCAGTTCCATCCACGTTGAAGCAAATGGTGGGTATTTGTCATTTCTAATAGCTGAGTAATATTCCATTGTATACATAAACCACATCTTCTTTATCCATTCATCTTTCGTTGGACACCAAGGCGCCTTCCACAGTTTGGCTATCGTGGCCATTGCTGCTATAAACATCGGGGTGCAGGTGTCCC
>NW_023331612.1:0-36738 GCF_011100685.1 Canis lupus familiaris
CCCAGTCATGAGGACCCCATGGGACCAGAGTCACCAGGTCTGGGTGACGAGCAGATAGGATCAGAGTCCCCAGTTCCATGTGAGGCCAAAGAGTCCACAGCAATCAGGTCCCGGTGGGGAACAAAGCCACCAGGACTGGGTGAGGCCCAGATGGGGACCAGATTTACCAGGTCCAGGTGAGGCCCAGGTGGTGACCAGAGTCCCCAGGTCTGGGAGAGGACCAGGTAAGGACCAGATTCACCAGATCCAAGAGGCCCTTTTGGGGACAGAGTCACCAGGTATGGGTGAGGTCCTGGTGGCAACCCCACTCACCAGGTCCAGGTGAGGCCAGCCCGCAGGCCAAAGTCACCAGATCCACGTGAGGCCCTAGTGGGGACCGGAGCAGTACCAGGTAAATATGAGTCTACAAAAACACCACAGTGACCAGGTCCAGGTGTGGTTCATGTGGGAACGAGAGTCACCAGGTCCAGGTGAGACCCAGGTGGGGACCACAAGTCACCAGGTCCAGATTGAGGCCTAGGTGGGGGGACCAGAGTCATCAGGACCAGTTGAGGCCAAAGTGTGGAGCAAAGTTATCATGTCAGGTGAGGCCCAGGTGGGGAACAAGAGTAACCATGTCCCATTGATGCCAGGTGGGAAAAGAGTCACAAGGTCCAGACGAGGCCTTAGTGAGTAGATTCACCAGGTCCTGTTTACGCACTGTTGAGGACCAGGGTCCCCAGCTCTGCGTGAGTCCCAGAGGGGGACCAGCGTCACCCGGTTCTGATGATATCCAGGTGGGGATCAGAGTAAGCACGTCAGGGTGACACCCAGAGTCGGACGAGAATCACTATGTCCAGGTGAGGTCCCGATGTGGAACTGAGAAACCAGGTCGATAGATGCCCATATGAGGACCTGAGTCACCAGGTCCATGTGAGGTCCCTGTGGGAACCAGTCACCTCGTCCAGGTGAGGCCCAGGTGGGACCACACTCACCAGGTCCAGGTGAGGCCAAGTTATATAAGAGAGTATCCAGGTCCCAATGATGCCCAGGTTAGGACCAGAGTCAACAGGTCCAGAAGAGGCCCAAATATGAATCAGAGTCATTGTGTTCCAAGTTAGGCCAGATGGAGACCACAGGACCAGGTCCAGGAGTGCCCCTTATGGGAACCATAGCCGCCAGATCCAGGTGAGGTCCAGGTGGGACCACAGTCACAAGGTCCAGGTGAGGCGCAGGTGGCAACAGGATTCACCAAGTCCAGGTGAGGCCCAGGTGGTAACCAGACACCAGATCTAGATGAGGACCAGCTAAGGACTAGATTCACCAGGCCCAAGTGAAGCCCAAGGGGTGACCAGAGTCACCAGGTAAGGGTGAGTCCCAGGGGGAACCAGAGTAACCAGTTTAGTTTGAGGCCCAGAATGCGACCAGAGTTCCCTGGTCAAAGTGAGGCCCAGGTGTGAATAGAGTGTCCAGGTCCCAATGATGCCTGGGTGAGGACCAGAGTCACTGGGGCCATGCAGGCCCAGATGGGGAACAGAATCACTAGGTCCTGCTGAGGCATAGAAAAAGACCCCAGTCACCAGTATCAGGTGATCCCTTTGTGGGAACCAGAGCCACTCTATCCAGCTGAGTCCCAGGTCCATGTAAGGCCCAAGTGAGGACCAGATTCATCAGGTCGATGAGGCATAGCTGGGGACAAGAGTCACCATGTCTGGGTGCGGCCTAGGTGGGGCAAGATTCAGCAGTTCTGAGTTAGGTCAAAGTGGGGACGACAGACACCAGTTCCAGGTGAGGCCAAACTGAGGACCAGAATCACCAGATCTAGGTGAGGTCCGTGTTGGAAAGAGAGTCACCAGGTCCAGGAGAGGTCCAGGTGGGGACCAGAGTCACCAGATCCAGGTGAATTCCAGGTGGGGACCAGAGTCACCAGATCGAGTTGAAGCCCAGGTGGGGACCAGAGTCACTAGGTGCAGATGAGGCCCAGGTGAGGACCAGAGTTACCAGGTACACGTGAGGCGCTGGTAGGTATCAGAGGCAACAGGTCCATGTGAGGCAGGCTTGGGGACCATGGTCAAGAGTTCTACTTGAGGCCCAGTGTGGAACACTGTAACCAGGTCCAAGTGAGTCCCCGGTGGTGACAAGAGTCACCAGGTCCAGGTGAGGCCCAGGTGGGAACCAGGATCACCAGGTCAAGTTGAGGCCTAGGGGGTACCAGAATCACCTGGTCCAGGTCACATCCAGATGGGGACCAGAGTCACCATGTCAGGCTGAGGCCCAGAGCGGATCCAGAGTCATCATGTCCAGGTGAGGCTCAGGTGTGGAACAGAGTATCCAGGTTATAATGGTCCACAGGTGAGGACCAGAGTGACCAGATCTGGGTGACGCGCAGATAGGATCAGAGTCACCAGTTCCAGGTGAGGCCAAGAAAGAGTCCACAGCAATCATGTCCAGGTGGGGAACAAAGTCACCAGGACTGGGTGAGGACTAGATGGGTACCAGATTCACCAGGTCCAGGTGAGGCCCAAGTGGTGACCAGAGTTACCAGTTCCGGGAAGGACCAGGTAAGGACCAGATTCACCAGGTCCAAGAGGCCCACTGGGGACCTGAGTCACCAGGTATGGAGTGGCAGCCCACTCACCAGGTCCAGGTGGGGCCATCCTGCAGGCCAGAGTCACCAGATCCAGTTGAGGCCCTAGTGGGGACCGGAGTCACCAGGTAAATGTGAGTCTACAAGAACACCACAGTCACCAGGTCCAGGTGTGGGTCATGAGGGAACGAGAGTCACTAGGTCCAGGTGAGACCCAGGTGGCGACAGTCACCATGTCCAGATTGAGGCCTAGGTGGGGGGACAGTGTCATCAGGACCAGTTGAGGCCAAAGTGTGGAGCAAGGTATCATGTCCAGGTGAGGCCCAGGTGGGGAACAGAGTAACCATGTCCCATTGATGCCAGGTGGGAAAAGAGTCACAAGGTGCAGACGAGGCCTAAGTGAGGAGTAGATTCACAGTACTGTTGAGGTCCAGTTGAGGACCAGTGTCCCCAGCTCCGGGTGAGTCCCAGAGGGACCAGAGTCACCCGGTTCTGGTGATATCCAGGTGGGGACCAGAGTCACCAGGTCAGGGTGAGGCCCAGAGGGACGAGAATCACTAGGTCCAGGTGAGGCCCCGATGTGGAACTGAGAAACCAGGTGAATGATGCCCATATGAGGACCTGAGTCACCAGGTCCACGTGATGTCCCGTGGGAACCAGTCACCTCGTCCAGGTGAGGCCCAGGTGGGACCACAGTCTCAAGGTCCAGGTGAGGCCCAGGTATATAAGAGAGTATCCAGGTCCCAATGATGCCCAGTAAGGACCGAGTAAGTCCAGGAGAGGCAAATAGGGATCAGAGTCATTGTGTTCCAGGTGAGGCCATAGGAGACCACAGGAACCAGGTCCAGAGAGCCCCATATGGGAACCAGAGCCACCAGATCCAGGTGAGGTCCAGGGGGACCAGTCACAAGGTCCAGGTGAGGCGCAGGTGGCAACAGGATTCACCAAGTCCAGGTGAGGTCCACGTGGTGACCTGTCACCAGATCCAGGTGCGAACCAGCTAAGGACCAGATTCACCAGGCCCAAGTGAAGCCCAAGGGGTGACCAGAGTCACCAGGTAAGGGTGAGGCCCAGGGGGAACCAGAGTAACCAGTTTAGTTTGAGGCACAGAATGGGACCAGAGGTCCCTGGACAAAGTGAGACCCAGGTGTGGAATAGAGTATCCAGGTCCCAATGATGCCTGGGTGAGGACCAGAGTCACTAGGGCCATGCAGCCCAGATGGGGAACAGAATCACTAGGTCCTGGTGAGGCATAGAATAAGAACACAGTCACCAGTATCAGGTGAGCCCCTTGTGGGAACCAGAGCCACTCCATCCAGCTGAGTCCCAGGTCCATGTGAGGCCCACGTGAGGACCAGATTCTTCAGGTCGAATTGAGGCATAGCTGGGGACAAAGTCACCAGGTCTGGGTGCGGCCTAGGTGGGGCAAGATTCAGCAGTTCTGAGTTAGGTCAAAGTGAGGACGAGAGACACCAGGTCCAGGTGAGACCAAACTGAGGACCAGTGAGCAGATCCAGTTGAGGTCCATGTTGGAAAGAGAGTCACCAGGTCCAGGAGAGGTCCAGTGGGGACCAGAGTCACCAGATCCAGGTAAAGTCCAGGTGGGATCAGAGTCACCAGATGCAGGTGAAGTCCAGGTGAGGACCAGAGTCTCTAGGTGAGATGAGGCCCAGGTGAGGACCAGAGTTACCAGGTACAAGTGAGGCCCCGGTGGGGATCAGAGGCAACAGGTCCATGTTAGGCGGGCTTGGGGACCATGGTCAAGAGGTGTACTTGAGGCCCAGGTGTGGAACACAGTAAGCAGGTCCAGGTGAGTCCCCGGTGGTGACAAGAGTCACCACGTCCAGGAGAGGCCCAGGTGGGCACCAGGATCACCAGGTACAGGGGAGGCCCTTGAAAGAACCAGAGTCAACAGTTCGAGGTCAGGCGCAGTGGCAACCAGGGTCAGCAGTCGTAGCCAGGCCAAAGTGGGGTTCACAGTCACTAGGGCACGGTGAGACCCAGAGGGGGACCAGAGTCACCTGTCCAGGTGAGGTCCAGTTGTGGAACACAGTCACAGGGTCCCAATTTTGCCCAGTTGAGGACCATGGTCAACAGGGCCAGGTGAGGCCCAGATGGGGACCAGAGTCCCCAAATCCAGGTGAAGCCCAGGAGGGAACCACAGTCACCAGATCCAGGGTAGTCTCAGGTGCAGACCAGAATCATCAGGTCCAGGTGAGGTGCAGGTGGCAACCACACTCACCAGGTCCCGGTGAGGCCCTGGTGGGGACCAGAGTCACTAGGTACATGAGAAGCTAGAAACACTGCAGCCACCAGGTGAACATGATGTCCATGCTGGAATGCGAGTCACCAGTTACAGGGAGGACCAGGTGGTGATCCGACTCACCATGTCCAGGTGAGACCCAGGTTGGAACCAGTGTCACCATGTCCAGGTGTGGCCCAGGTGAAGACCAGAGTTAATAGGTCTGGCTGGGTCACTATTAGTGAACAGTGTAACCATATCCTGATGCTACCCAGGTGGGTACCAGAGACACCAGGTCCTGTTGTGGCCCAGGTGGGACCAGAGACACGAGGCCCAAGAAAGATTACAATGGAACCACAGTCATCAGGTCAGGTGAGGCCATGCTTAGGATCAGAGTCACCAGTTACAGGTGAGGCCCATGTGGAGCCAGAGTCACCTAGTACAGAAGAGGCCAAAGTCAGGACCAGAGTTACCAGGATCAGGTCAGTCCCAGTGTGGAACAGAGTAACCATGTCCCGATGATGCCCAGGTAGAACCAGAGTTACCAGGTCCAGATGAGGTGCAGGTGGGAGCATATTCACTAGGTCCGGTTAGGCCAAGTTGAGGACCGAGTCACCAGGTCTAGTTGAGGCTTGGAGGGGTACCAGATTCACCTGGTCTAGGTGACATCCAGATGGGGACCAGAGTCACCATGTCAGGCTGAGGCCCAGAGGGGATCCAGAGTCATCATGTCCAGGTGAGGCTCACGTGTGGAACAGAGTATCCAGGTCATAATGGTCCACAGGTGAGGACCAGAGTCACCAGATCTGGGTGAGGCCCAGTTAGGATCAGAGTCACTAGTTCCAAGTGAGGGCCAAGAAGGAGTCCACAGCAATCAGGTCCAGGTGGGAACAAAGTCACCTGGACTGGATGAGGCCCAATGGGGACCAGAATCCAATGTCCAGGTGATTCCCAGGTGATGACCAGAGTTACCAGTTCCGGGTGAGGACAAGGGAAGGAAGATTCACCAGGTCCACGTGAGGCCCACGTGGGAACCTGTGTCACCAGGCATGGGTGAGTCTCAGGTGACAACCCCACTCATTAGGTCCAAGTGAGGCCAACCTGCAGGCCATGCCGAGGAACCATGTCCTGATGATGCCCAGGTGGGGTCTAGAGTTATCTGGTCCAGGTGAGGCACACCTGCAGGCCATGCAGTGGAACCATGTCCCGGTAATGCCGAGGTAGGGATCAGAATCACCATGTCCAAATGAGGCCCAGATGGAGCATATTCACTAGGTCTAGGTGAGGCCTGTTGAGGACCAGAGTCACCAGATCTTGTTGAGCCGTATAAGGGTACCAGAATCACCTGGTTCAGGTGACATCGAGATGGGGACCAGAGTCACCAGGTCAGGGTGAGGCCCAGAGAGGTTCCAGAGTCATCATGTCCAAGTGAGGCTCAGGTGTGGAACAGAGTCACCAGGTACCAATGATGCCCAGTTGAGGACCAGATTCACCAGGTCTGGGTGACGCGCAGATAGGATCAGAGACACCAGTTCCAGGTGAGGCCAAGAAGGCGTCCACAGCAATCAGGTCCATGTGGGAACAAAGTCACCAGGACTGGGTGAGGCCCAGATGGGGACCAGATTCACCAGGCCCAGGTCATTCCCAAGTGGTGACCTGAGTTACCAGTTCTGGGAAGGACCAGATAAGGACCAGATTCACCAGGTCCAATTGAGGCCCACGTGGGGACCTGTGTGACCATGTATGTGGTGAGGCACAATTGGCAACCCCACTCACCAGGTCCAGGTGAGGCCAACCTGCAGGCGATGGAGAGGAACCGTGTCCCGATGATGCCCAGGTAGGGACCAGAGTTACCAGGCCCAAGTGAGGCCAACCTGCAGGCCATGCAGTGGAACCATATCCCTATGATGCCCAGGTAGGGACCAGAGTCACCAGGTCCAAATGAGGCCCACATGGAGCATATTCACTAGGTCCAGGTGAGGGCCAGTTGAGGACCAGAGTCACCAGATCTGGTTGAGGCCTAGAGGGATACGAGAATCCCTGTTCCAGGTGACATCCAGATGGGGACCAGAGTCACCAGGGAAGGGTAAGGCTCAGAGAGGTTCCAGAGTCATCATGTCCAGGTGAGGCTCAGGTGTAGAACAGAGTCACCATGTACCAATGATGCCCAGGTGAGGACCAGAGTCACCAGGTCTGGGTGACGCGCAGATAGGATCAGAGTCACCAGTTCCAGGTGAGGCCAAGAAAGAGTCCACAGCAATAGGTCCAGTGGGGAACAAAGTCAACAGGACTGGGTGAGACCCAGATTGGGACCAGATTCACCAGATCCAGGTGAGGCCTAGGTGGTGACCAGAGTCCCCGGGTCTGGGAGAGGACCAGGTAATGACCAGATTCACCTGGTCCAAGAAGCCCACGTGTGGACCTGAATCAACACTTATGGGTGAGGCCCATGTGGCAACCCGACTCACCAGGCCCAGGTGAGGCCAACCTACAGGTCAGAGTCACCAGATCCAGGTGAGGCCCTAGTGGGGACCGGAGTCACAGGTAAATGTGAGTCTACAAGAACACCACAGTCAACAGGGCCAGGTGTGTTTCAAGTGGGAACGATAGTCACCAGGTCCAGGTGAGACCCAGGTGGGGACCACACTCACCAGGTCCAGATTGAGGTGTAGGTGGGGGGACAAGATTCATCAGACCAGTTGAGGCCAAAGTGGAGCAAAGTTATCATGTCCAGGAGAGGCCCAGGGGGGAACAGTGTAACCTGTCCCATTGATGCCAGGTGGGAAAAGAGTCACAAGGTCCAGACGAGGCCTAAGTGAGGAGTAGATTCACCAGGTCCTGTTGAGGCCCAGCTGAGGACCAGTGTCCCCAGCTCCGGCAGAGTCCCAGAGGGGACCAGAGTCACCCGGTTCTGGTGATATCCAGGGGTGACCAGAGTCACCACGTCAGGTTGAGGCCCAGAGGGGACGAGAATCACTAGGTCCAGGTGAGGCCCCGATGTGGAACTGAGAAACCAGGTCCCATGCTGTCCATATGAGGACCTGAGTCATCAGGTCCAGGTGAGGTCCCTGTGGGAACCAGTGACCTCATCCAGGTGAGGCCCAGGTGGGACCACAGTCACCAGGTCCAGGTGAGGCCCAGGTATATAAGAGAGTATCCAGGTCCCAGTGATGCCCAGGTAAGGACCAGCGTCATCAGGTCCAGGAGAGGCCCAAATATGTATCAGAGGTCATTGTGTTCCAGGTGAGGCCAGATGGAGACAACACGGACCAGATTCAGGAGAGCCCCATATGTGAAACAGAGCCACCAGATCCAGGTGAGGTCCAAGTGGGACCACAGTCACAAGGTCCAGGTGAGGCGCAGGTGGCAACAGGATTCACCAAGTCCAGGTGAGACCACGGTGGCGACCAAGTCACCAGATCCACGTGAGGACCAGTAAGGACCAGATTCACCAGGCCCAAGTGAAGCCCAAGGGGTGACCAGAGTCACCAGGTAGGGGTGAGGCCCAGAGGGGGAACAAGAGTAACCAGTTTGTTTGAGGCCCAGAATGGGACCAGAGGTCCCTGGTCAAAGTGAGGTCCAGTGTGGAATAGAGTATCTAGGTCGAATGATGCTTGGGTGAGGACCAAAGTCACTAGGGGCCATGCAGGCCCAGATGGGGAACAGAATCACTAGGTCCTGGTGAGGCATAGAATAAGACCACAGTCACCAGTATCAGGTGAGCCCCTTGTGGGAACCAGAGCCACTCTATCCAACTGAGTCCCAGGTCCATGTGAAGCCCACGGTGAGGACCAATTCATCAGGTCGAATTGAGGCATAGGCTGGGGACAAGTGTCACCAGGTCTGGGTGCGGCCTAGGTGGGGCAAGATTCAACAGTTCTGAGTTAGTTCAAAGTGAGACGAGAGACACCAGGTCCAGGTGAGGCCAAACTGAGTACTAGATTCACCACATCCAGGTGAGGCCCATGTTGGAAAGAGAGTCACCAGGTCCAGAAGAGGTCCAGGTGGGGACCAGAGTCACTAGATCCAGGTGAAGTCCAGGTGGGGAACAGAGAGTCACCACATCGAGGTGAAGCCCAGGTGGGGACCAGAGTCACTAGGTGCAGATGAGGCCCAGGTGATGACCAGAGTTACCAGGTACAAACGTGAGGATCCGGTGGGGATCAGAGGAACAGGTCCACGTGAGGCCGGCTTGGGGACCATAGTCCACATGTCCACTTGAGACCCAGGTGTGGAACACAGTAAGCAGGTCCAGGTTAGTCCCCCGTGGTGACAAGAGTCACCACGTCCAGGTGAGGCCCAGGTGGTGACCAGGATCACCAGGTACAGGGGAGGGCCCTTGGAAAGAACCAGAGTCAAACAGTTCGAGTTCAGGCGCAGGTGGCAACCAGGGTTCAGTAGGTCCAAGTCAAGCCAAAGGGGACTTCACAGTCCCTAGGGCACGGTGAGAACCAGAGGGGAGCATAGTCACCTGGTCCAAGGTGAGGTCCAGTGTGTGGAACACAGTCACCAGGTCCCAATTTTGCCCAGTTGAGGACCATGGTCAACAGGGGCCAGTGAGGCCCAGATGGGGACCGGAGTCCCGAAATCCAGGTGAAGCCCAGGTGGGGACCACAGTCACCAGATCCAGGGTAGTCTCAGTGCAGACCAGAATCACCAGGTTCAGGTGAAGGTGCAGGTGTCAACCACACTCACCAGGAACCGGTGGACCCTGGTGAGGACCAGAGTCATGAGGTACATGCAAACCTTGAAACACTGCAGCCACCAGGTCCACATGATGTTCATGTGGGAACGAGAATCACCAGTTACCAGGTGAGGACCAGGTGGTGATCCGACTCACCATGTCTAGGTGAGAACCAGGTTGGAACCAGTGTCACCCATGTCCAGGTGTGGCCCAGGTGAAGACCGGAGTTAATAGGTCTGGCTGGGTCACTATTAGTGAACAGTGTAACCATATCCTGATGCTACCCAGGTGGGTACCGTAGATACCATGTCCTGGTGTGGCCCAGGTGGGACCAGAGAAACGAGGTCCAGGTGAGCTCCCGATGGGAACCACAGTCACCAGGTCTGGTGAGGACATACTTAGGATCAGAGTCACCAGTTACAGTTGAGGCCCCGGTGGAGCCAGAGTCACCTGGTACAGAAGATGCCAAAGTCAGGACCAGAGTTACCAGGATCAGGTATCCCTGTGTGGAATAGCGTAACCATGTCCCGATGATGCCCAGGTAGAACCAGAGTTACCAGGTCCAGATGAGGTGCAGGTGGGGAGCATATTCACTAGGTCCCAGTTAGGCCAATTTGAGGACCCAGAGTCACCAGGTCTAGTTGAGGGCTAGAGGGGTACCAGATTCACCTGGTCTAGGTGACATCCAGATGGGGACCAGAGTCACCATGTCAGTCTGAGGCCCAGAGGGGATCCAGAGTCATCAAATCCAGGTGAGGCTCACGTGTGGAGCAGAGTATCCAGGTCATAATGGTCCACAGGTGAGGACCAGAGTCACCAGATCTGGGGGGGCCCCAGTTAGGATCAGAGTCACCCAGTTCCAGGTGAGGCCAGAAAGAGTCCACAGGAATCAGGTCCAGTGGGGAACAATGTCACCAGGACTGGATGACTCCCAGATGGGGACCAGAAACACCAGGCCCAGGTGATTCCCAGGTGGTTACCAGAGTTACGAGTTCCGGGTGAGAAAAAGGTAAGGACCAGATTCCCCAGGTCCAAGTGAGGCCCCGTGGGACCTGTGTCACCAGGTATGGGTGAGGCACAGGTGACTACCCCACTCACCAGGTCCAGGTGATGCCAACCTGCAAGGCCATGCAGAGGAACCATGTCCCCTTGATGCCCAGGTAGGGTCTAGAGTTACGAGTCCAGGTGATCAAACCTGCAGGCCATGTGTGGAACCATGTCCCGATGATGCCCAGGTAGGGACCCGAGTCACCAGGTCCAAATGAGGCCCAGATGGAGCAATATCACTAGGTCCAGGTGAGGCCGAGTTGAGGACCAGAGTCACCAGATCTGGTTGAGGCCTAGAGGGTGTACCAGAATCCCCTGTCCAGGTGACATCCAGATGGGACGATAGTCACTAGGTCAGGGTGATGCCCAGAGAGGTTCAGAGTCATTATGTCCAGGTGAGGCTCAGCTGTGGAACAGAGGCACCAGGTACCAATGATGCCCAGGTGAGGACCAAGTCACCAGATCTGGGTGTTGCGCAGATGATTAGAAGTCACCAGTTCAGGTGAGGCCAAGAAAGTGTCCAACAGCAATGAGGTCCAGGTGGTGAACAAAGTCACCATGACTGGCTGAGGCCCAGATGGGGCACCAAGATTCACCATGGTCCAGGTGAGTCCAGGTGTGACCAAGTCCCGGGGTCGTGGCAGAGGACCAGGTAAGGACCAGATTCACCAGGTCCAAGTGAGGCCCACGGGAGGACCTGAGTAACCCAGGTATGGGTGAGGCCCAGGTGGCAACCCCACTCACCAGGTCCAGGTGAGGCCAACCTGCAGGCCATAGTCACCAGATCCAGGTGAAGGCCCTAGTGGGGACCGGAGTCCACCAGGTAAATGTGAGTCTACAAGAACAACACAGTCACCAGGTCCAGGTGTGGTTCATGTGGGAACGAGAGTCCCCAGAATCCAGGTGAGATCCAGGTGGGGACCACAGTCAACCGGGTCCAGATTGAGGCCTAGGTTGGGGGAACAGAGTCATCAGGACCAGTTGAGGCAAAAGTGTGGAGCAAAGTTATCATGTCTAGGTGAGGCCCAGGTGGGGAACAGAGTAACCATGTCCCGTTGATGCCAGGTGGGAAAAGAGTCACAAGGTTCACGAGACCTAAGTGAGGAATAGATTCAACAGGTACTGTTGAGATCCAGTTGAGGACCAGTGTCCCCAACTCTGGGTTAGTCCCAGAGGGGGACCAGAGTCACCCGGTTCTGGTGATATCCAGATGGGGACCAGAGTCACCACGTCAGGGTGAGGCCCAGAGGGGGACAAGAGTCACTAGGTCCAGGTGAGGCCCCGATGTGGAACTGAGAAACCAGGTCCCATGATGCCCATATGAGGACCTGAGTCAACAGGTCCAAGTGAGGCCCACTGTGGGACCTGTCACCAGGTATGGGTGAGGCACAGGTGACTACCCCCACAGTCAACAGGTCCAGGTGATGCCCATGCAGGCCATGAGAGAACCATGTCCCAATGAGTGCCCCAGGTAAGGTACCAGAGTGCAACAGGCGCAGCAGGAGAGGGAAATCCCAAATATGGATCAGAGTCATTGTGGATCCAGGTGAGTCCAGATGGAGACCACAGAACCAGGTCCAGGGGAGGCCCATATGGGAACAGAGCAACCAGATCCAGGTGATGTCACAGGTGGGACCACAGTTACAAGGACCAGGTGAGGCGCAAGGTAGGTAACAGGACTTCACCAAGTCCAGGTGAGGCCCAGTTGGCGACCAGTCACCATCCAGGTGCGGTTCTGCTAAGGAGCAGATCACCAGGTCAGGTAAAGCCCAAGTGGTACCAAGTCACCAGGTAAGGGTGAGGGTTCAGAGGGGGAACCAGAGTAACCAGTTAGTTTGAGGCCCAGAATGGGACCGGCGGTCCCTGGTCAAAGTGAGGTCCAGGTGTGGAAATAGAGTATCCAGGTCCCAATGATGCCTGGGTGAGGACCCCAGAGTCACTAAGGCCATGCAGACCCAGATGGGGAAACAGAATCACTAGGTCCTGGTGAGGCATACAATAGACCACAATCAGCAAGTATCGTGTGAAGGCCCCTTGTCGGAACCATAGCCACTCTTTCCAGCTGAGTCCAGGTCACAAGTTAGGTCCACGGGAGGACCAGATTCATCAGGTAGAATTGAGGAATAGCTAGGGACAAGAGTCACCAGGTCTGGGTGCGTAATAGTTGGGCAAGATTCAGCAGTTCTGAGTTAGGTCAAAGTGGGCAAAGAGACACCAAATCAAGGAGACGTCCAGATTGGGACCAGAGTCACCAGATCCAGGTGAAGTCCAGATGGGGGACCAGAGTCTCCAGATCCAGGTGAAGCCCAGGTGGAGACCAGAGTCTCTAGGTCCAGATGAGGCCCAGAGTGAGGACAGCAGAGTTACAAGGTACACGTGAGGCCCCGGTGGGTATCAGAGGCAACAGGTCCATGTGAGGCCGGCTTGGGGACCATGGTCAACAGGTCTACTGAGCCCAGTGTGTGAACACAGTAAGCAGGTCCAGGTGAGTCCCCAGTGGTGACAAGGGTCACCACGTCCAGGTGAGGGCCAGGTTCGGACCAGGATCACCAAGTACAGGGGAAGCCCTTGAAAGAACCAAAGTCAACAGTTAGAGGTCAGGCGCAGGTTTCAACCAGGGTCAGCAGGTCTAAGTCAGGGGAAAGTGGGGTTCACAGTCACTAGGGGCATGGTGAGACCCAGAGGGGCACCAGAGTCACGTGGTCCAGGTGAGGTCCAGTTGTGGAACAGAGTCACCGCGTCCCAATTTTGCCCAGTTGAGGAACATGGTCAACAGGGCAAGGTGAGGCCCAGATGGGGACCGGAATCCCCAAATCCAGGTGAAGCCCAGGTGGGGACCACAGTCACCAGATCTAGGGTAGTCTCAGGTGCAGACCAGAATCACCAGGACCAAGTGAAGGTGCATGTGTCAACCACACTCACCAGGTCCCGGGTGAGGCCCTGGTGGGGAGCAGAATCACAAGGTACATGACAAACTAGAAACACCGCAGCCACCAGGTCCACATGTTGTCCATGTGGGATCGAGAATCAACAGTTATAGGTTAGGATCAGGTGGGTATCTGACTCACCATTTCCAGGTGAGACCCAGGTGGGAACGAGTGTCACCATGTCAAGGTTTGGCCAGGTGAAGATCAGAGTTATTAGGTCCGGCTGGGTCACAGGTTAGTGAACAGTGTAAACATATCCTGATGCTACCCAGGTGGGTAACAGAGACAACCAGGTCCTGGTGAGGCCCAGGTGGACCAGAGGACATGAGGTCCAGGTGAGGTCCCCGATGGGAACCACAGTCACCAGGTCAGGAGAGGCCATGCTTTGGATCAGAGTCACCAGGTTACAGGGAGGCCCAGGTGGAGCCAGAGTCACCTGGTACAGGAGAGGCCAAAGTCAGGACCAGAGATACCAGGATCAAGGTCAGTCACCAGTGGGGAACAGAGTAACCATGTCCCGATGATGCCCAGGTAGACCCAGTGTCACCAGGTCCAGATGAGGCGCAGGTGGGGAGCATATTCACTAGGTCTCGGTGACACCCAGTTTGAGGACCAGTGTCACCAGGTCTATTTGAGCCCTAGAGGGGTAAAAGATTCACCTGGTCTAGGTGACATCCAGATGGGCACCAGAGTCACCATGTCAGGGTGAGGCCCAGAGAGGTTCCAGAGTCATCATGTCCAGGTGAGCCTAAGGTGTGGAACACAGTCACCAGGTACCAATAATGCCCAGGTGAGGACCAGAGTCACCAGGTCTGGGAGACCGCGCAGATAGGATCAGATTCACCAGTTCCTGGTGAGGCCAAGAAAGAGTCCACAGCAATCAGATCCAGGTGGGGAACAAAGTCACCAGGCCTGGGTGAGGCCCAGATGGGGACCAGATTCACCAGGTCCAGGTGAGGCCCAAATGGTGACCAGAGTCCCCCGGGTCTGGGAGAGGACCAGGTAAGGACCAGATTCAGAAGGTCCAAGAGGCCCACGTGGGGACTGAGTCACCAGGTATGGGTGAGGCCCAGGTGGCAACCCCACTCACCAGGTGCAGGTGAGGCCAACCTGCAGGCCAGAGTCACCAGATCCAGGTGAGGCCCTAATGGGGACCGGAGTCACCAGGTAAATGTGAGTCTACAAGATCACCACAGTCACCAGGTCCAGGTGTGGTTCATGTGGGAAGGAGAGTCCCCAGGTCCAGGTGAGACCAGTTTGGGACCACAGTCACCAGGGACAGATTGAGGCCTAGGTGGGGGGACCTGATTCATCAGGATCAGTTGAGGCCAAAGTGTGGAGCAAAGTTATCATGTCCAGGTGAGGCCCAAGTAGGGAACAGAGTAACCATGTCCCATTGATGCCAAGTGGGAAAAGAGTCACAAGGTCCAGACGAGGCCTAAGTGAGGAGTAGATTCACCAGGTCCTGTTAACGGCCCAGTTGAGGACCAGCGTCCCCAGCTCCGGGTGAGTCCCAGAGGGGACCAGAGTCACCCGGTTCTGGTGACGTCCAGGTGGGGACCAGAGTCACCACGTCAGGGTGAGGCCCAGAGGGAGACGAGAATCACTAGGTCCAGGTGAGGCCCCGGTGTGGAACTGAGAAACCTGGTCCCATGATGCCCATATGAGGACCTGAGTCACCAGGTCCAGTTGAGGGTCCCTGTGGGAGTCAGTCACCTCGTCCAGGTGAGGCCCAGGTGGGACCAGAGTCACCAGGTCCAGGTGAGGCCCAAGTATATAAGAGAGTATCCAGCTCCCAATGATTTCCAGGTAAGGACCAGAGTCAACAGGTCCAGGAGAGGCCCAAATATGTATCAGAGTCATTGTGTTACAGGTGAGGCCAGATGGAGACCACAGGAACCAGGTCCAGGAGAGCCCCATATGTTAACCAGAGACACCAGATCCAGGTGAGATCCAGGTGGGACCACAGTCACAAGGTCCAGGTGAGGCGCAGGTGGCAACAGGATTCACCAAGTCCAGGTGAGGGCCCAGGTGGCGACCAGTCACCACATCCAGGTGCGGAGCAGCTAAGGACCAGATTCACCAGGCACAAGTGAAGCCCAAGGGGTGTCCCGAGTCACCAGGTCCAGGAGAGGTCCAGGTGGGTACCAGAGTCACCAGATACATGTGAAGTCTAGGTGGCGACCGGACTCACCAGATCCAGGTGAATCCCAGGTGGGGACCAGAGTCACTAGGTCCAGATGAGGCCCAGGTGCGGACCAGAGTTACCAAGTACACGTGAGGCCCCGGTGGGGATCAGAGGCAACAGGTCCATGTGAGGCCGGCTTTGGGACCATGGTCAACAGGTCTATTGAGGCCCAGGTGTGGAACACAGTAAGCAGGTCCATGTGAGTCTTCAGTGGTGACAAGAGTCACCACGTCCAGGTGAGGCCCGGTGTAGACCAGGATCACCAGTTACAGGGGAGGCCCTTGAAAGAACCAGAGTCAACAGTTCGAGGTTAGGCGCAGCTTCCAACCAGGGTCAGCAGGTCGAAGTCAGGCCAAAGTGAGTTCACTGTCACTAGGGCACGGTGAGACCCAGAGGGGAACCAGAGGTCACGTGGTCCAGGTGAGGTCCAGTTGTGGAACACAGTCACCGCGTCCGATTTTGCCCAGTTGAGGACCATGATCAACAGGGCCAGGTGAGCCCCAGATGGGGAGACGAGTCCCCAAATCCAGGTGAAGCCCAGGTGGGGACCATAGTCACTAGATCCAGGGTAGTCTCAGATGCAGACCAGAATCACCAGGTGCAGGTGAGATGCAGGTGGCAACCACACACACCAGGTCCTGGTGAGGCCCTGGTGGGATCAGAGTCACGAGGTAACATAAGAAGCTAGAAACATGCAGCCACCAGGTCCACATGATGTCCATGTGGGAAGGAGAATCACCAGTTACAGGGGAGGACCAGGTGGGGATCCGACTCACCATGTCCAGGTGAGACCCAGGTGGGAACCAGTATCACCATGTACACGTGTGGCCCAGGTGAAGGCCAGAGTTAATAGGTCCCGCTGGGTCACTGTTATTGAACAGTGTAACCTTATCCTGATGCTACCCAGGTGGGTACCGAGACACCAGGTCCTGGTGAGGCCCAGTTGGGACCAGAGACATGAGGTCCAGGTGAGGTCCCGATGGGAACCACAGTCACCAGGTCAGGTGAGGGCCATGCTTAGGATCAGAGTCACCAGTTACAGGTCTGGCCGAGGTGGAGCCAGAGTCACTTGGTACAGAAGAGGCCAAAGTCGGGACCAGAGTTACCAGGATCAGGTCAGTCCGAGAGGGGAATAGAGTAACCATGTCCCGATGATGCCCAGTAGAACCAGAGTCACCAGGTCCAGATGGGGCGCAGGTGGGGAGCATGATCACTAGATCCCAGGAGGCCCAGTTGAGGACCAGAATCACCAGATCTGGTTGAGGCCTAGAGGGGGTACCAGAAACACCCGGTCCAGGTGACATCCAGATGGGGACCAGAGTCACCATGTCAGGGTGAGGCCCAGAAAGGTTCCAGAGTCATCATGTCCAGGTGAGGCTCAGGTGTGGAACAGAGTCACCAGGTACCAATGATGCCCAGGTGAGGACCAGAGTCACCAGGTCTGGGTGACCCGCAGATAGGATCAGAGTCACCAGTTCCAGGTGAGGCCAACAAAGAGTCCACAGCAATCAGGTCCAGAAGGGGTACAAATTCCCGAGGACTGGGTGAGGCCCAGATGGGGACCAGATTCACAAGGTCCAGGTGATTCCCAGGTGGTGAACAGAGTTACGAGTTCCGGGTGAGGACCAGGTAAGGACCAGATTCACCAGGTCCAAGTGAGGCCCACGTGGGGCCCTGTGTCACCAGGCATGTGTGAGGCCCAAATGACAACCCCTCTCACCAGGTCCAGGTGAGGCCAACCTGCAGGCCATGCAGAGGAAACATGTCCCGATGATGCCGAGGTAGGGACTAGAGTTCTCAGGTCCAGGTGAGGCCAACCTGCAGGCCATGCAGTGGAACATGTCCTGATGATGCCCAGGTAGGAACCAAATTTACCAGGTCCAGGTGAGGCCAACCTGCAGGCCATGCAATGGAACTATGTCCCGATGATGCCCAGGTAGGAACCAGATTTACCAGTTCCAGGTGAGGCCAACCTGCAGGCCATGCAATGGAACCATGTCCCGATGATGCCCAGGTACGGACCAGAGTCACCAGGTCCAAATGAGGCCCAGATGGAGCATATTCACTAGGTCCAGGTGAGGCCCAGTTGAGGACCAGAGTCACCAGATCAGGTTGAGGCCTAGAGGGGGTACCAGAATCACCTGGTCCAGATGACATCCAGTTGGGGACCAGAGTCACCAGGTCAGGGTGAGACACAGAAAGGTTCCAGAGTCGTCATGTCCAGGTGAGGCTCAGGTGTGGAACAGAGTCACCAGGTACCAATGATGCCCAGGTGTGGACCAGAGTCACCAGGTCAGGGTGACACGCAGATAGGATCAGAGTCACCAGTTCCAGGTGAGGCCAAGAAAGAGTCCACAGCAATCAGGTCCCGGTGGGGAACAAAGTCACCAAGACTGGGTGAGGCCCAGATGAGGACCAGATTGACAAGGTCCAGGTGAGGCCCAGGTGGTGACCAGAGTCCCCGGGTATGGGAGAGGACCAGGTAAGGACCAGATTCACCAGGTCCAAGAGGCCCACGTGGGGACCTGAGTCACCAGGTATGGATGAGGCCAGGTGGCAACCCCACTCACCAGGTCCAGGTGAGGCAAACCTGCAGGCCAAAGTCACCAGATCGACGTGAGGCCCTAGCGGGGACCAGAGTCACCATGTAAATGTGAGTCTACCAGAACACCACTGTCACCAGGGCCAGGTGTGTTTCATGTGGGAACGAGAGTCACGAGGTCCAGGTGAGACCCAGGTGGGGACCACAGTCATCAGGTCCAGATTGAGGCCTAGGTGGGGGGACCAGAGTCCTCAGGACCAGTTGAGGCCAAAGTATGGAGCAAAGTTATCATGTCCAGGTGAGGCCCAGGTGGGGAAGAGAGTAAAACATGTCCCATTGATGCCAGGTGGGAAAACAGTCACAAGGTCCAGACGTGGCCTAAGTGAGGAGTAGATTCACCAGGTCCTGTTGAGGCCCAATTGAGCACCAGAGTCCCCAGCTCCGGGTGAGTCCCAGAGGGGGACCAGAGGCACCCGGTTCTGGTGATATCCATGTGGGGACCACAGTCACCATGTCAGGGTGACGCGCAGAGGGGGACGAGAATCACTAGGTCCAGGTGAGGGCCCCGATGTGGAACTGAGAAACCAGGTCCCATGATGTCCATATGAGGACCTGAGTCACCAGGTCCATGTGAGGTCCTTGTGGGAACCACTCACCTCGACCAGGTGAGGCACAGGTGGGACAACAGTCACCAGGTCCAGGTGAGGCCCAGGTATATAAGAGAGTATCCACGTCCCAATAATGCCCAGGTAAGGACCTGAGTCAACAGGTCCAGGAAAGGCCCAAATATGATCAGAGTCATTGTGTTCCATGTGAGGCAAGATGGAGACCACAGGAACCAAGTCAAGGAAAGCCCCATATGGGAACCAGAGCCAAGAGATCCATGTGAGGTCCAGGTAGGACCACAGTCACAAGGTCCAGTTGAGGCACAGGTGGCAACAGGATTCAACAATCCAGGTGAGGCCCAGGTGGCTACCAGTCACCAGATCCAGGTGAGGACAAGCTAAAGACCAGATTCACCAGGCCCAAGTGAATCCCAAGGGGTGACCAGAGTCACCAGGTAAGGGTGAGGCCCAGAGGGGGAACCAGAGTAAGCAGTTTAGTTTGAGGCCCAGAATGGGATCAGAGGTCCCTTGGCAGTGTGAGGCCCAGGTGTGGAATAGAGTATCCAGGTCCCAATGATGCCTGGGTGAGGACAAGAGTCACTAGGGCCATGCAGGCCCAGATGGGGAACAGAATCACTAGGTCCTGGTGAGGCATAGAATAAGACCACAGTCACCAGTATCAGGTGAGCCCCATGTGGGATCCAGAGCCACTCTATCCAGCTGAGTCCCAGGTCCATGTGAGGCCCACGTGAGGACCAGATTCATCAGGTCGAATTGAGGCATAGCTGGGGACAAGAGTCACCAGGTGTGGGTGCGACCTAGGTGGGGCAAGATTCAGCAGTTCTGAGTTAGGTCAAAGTGGGGGACGAGAGACACCAGGTCCAGGTGAGGCCAAACTGAGGACAAGAGTCACCATATCCAGGTGAGCTCCATGTTGGAAAGAGAGTCACCAGGTCCAGGAGAGGTCCAGCTGGGGACCAGAGTCACCAGATTCAGGTGAAGCCCAGGTTGGGACCAGTCAGTAGGTCCAGATGAAGCCTAGGTGAGGGCCAGAGTTACCAGGTACACGTGAGGCCCCGGTGGGGATAGGAGGCAACAGGTCCATGTGAGGCGGGCTTGGGGACCATGGTCAACAGGTCTACATTAGGCCCAGGTGTGGAACACAGTAACCAGGTCCAGGTGAGCCCCGGTGGTGACAAGAGTCACCACGTCCAGGTGAGGCCCAAGTGGGGACCATGATCACCAGGTACAGGGGAGGCCCTTGAAAGAACCAGAGTCAAATGTTCGAGGTCAGTCGCAGGTGGCAACTGGGGTCAGCAGGTCCATGTCAGGCCAAAGTGGGGTTGACAGTCACTAGGGCACGTTGAGACCCAGAGGGGGACCAGAGTCACCTGGTCCAAGTGAGGTCCAGTTGTGGAACACAGTCTCTGTGTCCCAATTTTGCCCAGTTGAGGACCATGTTCAACAGGGCCAGGTGAGGCCCAGATGTGGACTGGAGTCCCCAAATCCAGGTGAAGCCAAGGTGGGGACCACAGTCACCAGCTCCAGGTTTGTCTCAGGTGCAGACCAGAATCACCAGGTCCAGGTGAGGTGCAGGTGGCAACCACACTCTCCAGGTCCCGGTGAGGCCCTGGTGGGGACCAGAGTCACGAGGTACATGAGAAGCTAGAAACACTGCAGCCACCATGTCCACATGATGTCCATGTGGGGACGAGAATCACCAGTTACAGGTGAGGCCCAGGTGGGGATCCGACTCACCATGTCCAGGTGAGATCCAGTTTGGAACCAGTGTCACCATGTCCAGGAGTGGCCCAGGTGAAGAACAGAGTTGATAGGTCCGGCTGGGTCACTGTTAGTGTACAATATAACCATATGCTGATGCTACCCAGGTGGGTACCAGAGACACCAGGACCTGGTGAGCCCCAGGTGGGACCAGACACATGAGGGAAAGAGACTCACCAGGTCCAGGAGAGGTCCAGGTGGGGACCAGAGTCACCAGATCCAGGTGAAGTCCAGGTGGAGACCAGAGTCACCAGATCCAAGTGAAGCCCAGGTGGGGACCAGAGTCACTAGGTCCAGATGAGGCCCAGGTGAGGACCAGTGTTACCAGGTACACGTGAGGCCACGGTGGGGATCAGAGGCAACAGGTCCATGTGAGGCGGGCTTGGGGACCATGGTCAACAGGTCTACTTGAGGCCCATGTGTGGAACACAGTAACCAGGACCAGGTGAGTCCCCGGTGGTGACAAGAGTCACCACGTCCAGGTGAGACCCAGGTGGGGACCAGGATCAGCAGGTACAGGGGAGGCCCTTGAAAGAACCAGAGTCAACAGTTCGAGGTCAGGCACAGTTGGCAACCAAGGTCAGCAGGTCCAAGTCAGGCAAAAGTGGGGTTCAGAGTAATTAGGGCATGGTGAGACCCGGAGGAGGACCAGAGTCACATGGTCCAGGTGAGGTCCAGTTGTGGAACAAAGTCACCGGGTCCCAATTTTGCACAGTTGAGGACCATGGTCAACAGGGCCATGTGGGGCCCATATGGGGACCGGAGTCCCCAAATCCAGGTGAAGCCCAGGTGGGGACCAGAGTCACCAGATCCAGGGTAGTCTCAGGTGCAGACCAGAATCACCAGGTCCAGGTGAGGTGCAGGTGGCAACCACACTCACCAGGTCCCGGTGAGGCCCTGGTGGGACCAGAGTCACGAGGTACATGAGAAGCTAGAAACACTGCAGTCACCAGGTCCACATGATGTCCATGTGGGAACGAGAATCACCATATACAGGTGAGGACAAGTGGGGATCCGACTCACCATGTCCAGGTGAGACTCAGGTGGGAACCAGTGTCACCATGTCCAGGTGTGGCCCAGGTGAAGACCAGAGTTAATAGGTCCGGCTGGGTCACTGTTAGTGAACAGTGTAACCATATCCTGATGCTACTCAGGTGGGTACCAGATACAAGGTCCTGGTGAGGACCAGGTGGTACCAGAGACAAGAGGTCCAGGTGAGGTACAGATGGAAACCACATTCACCAGGTCACGTGAGGCCATGCTTAGGATCAGAGTCACCAGTTACAGGTGAGGCCCAGGTGGAGCCATAGTCACCATGTCCAGATGAGGCGAAGTTGGGGAGCATATTCACTATGTCCCGTTGAGGCCCAGTAGAGGACCAGAGTCACCAGGTCTAGTTGAGGCCTAGAGGGGTACCAGATTCACCTGGTCTAGGTGCCGTCCAGATGGGGACCACATTCACCATGTCAGAGAGAGGACCAGAGGGGATCCAGAGTCATCATGTCCAGGTGAGGCTCAGGTGTGGAACAGAGTATCCAGGGCATAATGATCCACAGGTGAGGACCAGAGTCACCAGATCTGGGTGAGGCCCAGTTAGGATCAGAGTCAACAGTTCCAGGTGAGGCTAAGAAGGAGTCCACAGCAATCAGGGCCAGGTGGGGAAAAAAGTCACCAGGACTGGGTGAGGCCCAGATGGGGACACAGATTCACCAGGTCCAGGTGATCCCCAGGTGGTGAGCAGAATTACCAGATACACCAGGTCCAAGTGAGGCCCACGTAGGGGCCTGTGTCACCAGGTATGGGGGAGGCCCAAGAGGCAACCCCACTCACCAGTTCCAGGTGAGGCCTACCTGCAGGCCATGCAAAGCAACCGGGTTCCGATAATGCCAAGGTAAGGACCAGAGTTACCAGGTCCAGGTGAGGCCAACCTGCAGGCCATGCAGTAGAAATAGGTCCCCATGATGCCCTGGTAGGGACCAGAGTAACCAGGTCCAAATGAGGCCAAGATGGAGCATATTCACTAGGACCAACCGAGGCCCAGTGAGGACAAGAGAAACCAGATCTGGTTGAGGCCTAGAGGGTTACCAGAATCCCCTGGTCCAAGTGACATCCAGATGGGGACCAGAGTCACCAGGTAAGGGTGAGGCCCAGAGTGGTTCCAGAGTCATCATGTCCAGGTGAGGCTCAGGTGTGGAACAGAGTCACCAGGTACCAATGATGCCCAGGTGAGGACCAGAGTCACCAGGCCTGGGTGACACGCAGATAGGATCAGAGTCACCAGTTCCAGGTGAGGCCAAGAAAGAGTCCAAAGCAATCAGGTCCAGTTGTGGAACAAAGTCACCAAGACTGGGTGAGGCCCAGATGGGGAAGAGATTCACCAGGTCAGGTGAGGCCCAGGTGGCGACCAGAGTCCCTGGGTCTGGGAGAGGACCATGTAAGGACCAGATTCACCAGGTCCAAGAGGACCACGTGTGTTCCTGAGTCACCAGGTATGGGTGAACCTCAGGTGGCAACCCCACTCACCATGTAAAGGGGAGGCCAACCGACAGGCCACAGTCAGCAGAACCAGGTGAGGCCCTAGTGGGGACCGGTGTCACCAGGTAAATGTGAGTCTACAAGAACAACACAGTCACCAGGTCCAGGTGTGGTTCATGTGGGAACGAGAGTCACCAGATCCAGGTGAGACCCAGGTGGGGACCACAGTCACCAGGTCCAGATTGAGGCCTAGGTCGGGGGACCAGAGTCATCAGGACCAGTTGAGGCCAATGTGTGGAGCAAAGTTATCATGTTGATGTGAGGCCAAGGTGGGGAACAGAGTAACCATGTCCCATTGATGCCAGATGGGAAAAGAGTCACAAGGTCCAGATGAGGCCTAAGTGAGGAGTAGATTCACCAGGTCCTGTTGAGGACCAGATGAGGACCAGTGTCCCCAGCTCCGGGTGAGTCCCAGAGGGGGACCAGAGGCACCCGGTTCTGGTGATATCCAGGTGGGGACCAGAGTCACCACGTCAGGGTGAGGCCCAGAGGGGGACAAGAATCACTAGGTCCAGGTGAGGCCCCGATGTGGAACTGAGAAACCAGGTCCCATGATGCCCATATGAGGACCTGAGTCACCAGGTCCAGGTGAGGTCCCTGTGGGAACCAGTGACCTCGTCCAGGTGAGGTCCGGGTGGGGACCACAGTCGCAAGGTCCAGGTGAGGCGCAGGTGGCAACAGGATTCACCAAGTCCAGGTGAGGCCAAGGTCGCGACCAGTCACCAGATCCAGGTGCGGAACAGAAAAGGACCAGATTCTCCAGGCCCAAGTGAAGCCCAACGGGTGACCAGAGTCACCAGGTCAGGGTGAGGGCCAGAGGGGGAACCAGAGTAACCAGTTTAGTTTGAGGCCCAGAATGGGACCAGAGGTCCCTGGTCAAAGAGATGCCCAGGTGTGGAATAGAGTATCCAGGTCCCAGTGACGCCTGGGTGAGGACCAGAGTCTCTAGGGCCATGCAGGCCCAGATGGGGAACAGAATCACTAGGTCCTATTGAGGTATAGAATAAGAACACATTCAGCAGTATCAGGTGAGCCCCTTGTGGGAACCAGAGCCACTCTATCCAGCTGAGTCCCAGGACCATGTGAGGCCCACGTGAGGACCAGATTCATCAGGTCGTATTCAGACATAGCTGGGGACAAGGGTCACCAGGTCTGGGTGCGGCCTAGGTGGGGCAAGATTCAGCAGTTCTGAGTTAGGTCCAAGTGGGGAGAGAGACACCAGGTCCAGGTGAGTCCAAACTGAGGACCAGAGTCACCAGATCCAGGTGAGGTCCATGTTGGAAGAGAGTCACGAGGTCCAGGAGAGGTCCAGGTGGAGTCCAGAGTCACCAGATCCAGGTAAAGTCCAGGTGGGGACCAGAGTCACCAGATCCATGTGAAGCCCAGATGGGGACCAGAGTCACTAGGTCCAGATCTGGCCCAGGTGAGGACCAGAGTTACCAGGTACACGTGAGGACCCGGTGGGGATCAGAGTCAACAGGTCCATGTGAGGGCCGGCTTGGGGTCCATGGTCACAGGTCTACTTGAGGCTCAGGTGTGGAACACAGTAAGCAGGTCCAGGTGACTACCCATTGGTGACAGGAGTCACCACGTCCAGGTGTGGCCCAGGTCCGACCAGGATCACCAGGTCCAGGGACGGCCCTTGAAAGAACCAGAGTCAACAGTTCGAGGTCAGGCGCAGGTGGCAACCAGGGTCAGCATGTCCAAGTCAGGCCAAAGTGGGGTTCACAGTCACTAGGGCACGGTGAGACCCAGAGTGGGACCAGTGTCACCTGGTCCAGGTGAGGTCCAGTTGTGGAACACAGTCTCTGGTTACCAATTTTGCACAGTTGAGGACCATGGTCAACAGGGCCAGGGTGAGGCCCAGATGGGGACCGGAGTCCCCAAATCCAGGAGAAGCCAAGGTGGGGACCACAGGCACCAGATCCAGGGTAGTCTCAGGTGCAGACCAGAATCACCAGGGTCCATGTGAGGTGCAGGTGGCAACCATACTCACCCGGTCCCGGTGAGGCCCCGGTGAGGACCAGAGACACGAGGTACGTGAGAAGTTTGAAACACTGCAGCCACCAGGTCCACATGATGTCCATGTGGGAACGAGGATCACCAGTTACAGGTGAGGACCAGGTGGGGATCCGACTCATCATGTCCAGGTGAGACCCAGATGGGAACCAGTGTCACCATGTCCTGGTGTGCCCCAGGTGAAGACCAGAGTTATTAGGTCCGGCTGGATGAGTGTTAGTGAACAGAGTAACCATATCGTGATGCTACACAGGTGGGTACCAGAGACAACAGGTAATGGTGAGGCCCAAGTGTAACTGGAGACATGAGGTCCAGGTGATGGTACCGATGGGAACCACAGTCACCAGGTCAGGTGAGGCCATGCTTAGGATCAGAGTCACCAGGTACAGGTGAGGCCCAGGTGGACACAGAGTCACCTCTTACAGAAGAGGCCAAAGTCAGGACCAGAGTTACCAGGATCAGGTCAGTCCCAGTGGGTAATACAGTAACCATGTCCCAATGATGCCCAGGTACAACCAGAGTCACCAGGTCCATCGAGGCGCAGGTGTGGAGAATATTCACTAGGTCCAGGTGAGGCCCCATGATGACCAGAGTCACTAGGTGTAGTAGAGGCCTAGAGGGGAATCAAATTCACCTGGTCTAGGGGACCTCCAGATGGGGACCAGAGTCACCATGTCAGGGTGAGGCCCAGAGGGGATCCAGAGTCATCATGTCCAGGTGAGGTTCAGGTGTGGAACAGAGTATCCAGGTCATAATGGTCCACAGGTGAGGACCAGAGTCACCAGATCTGGGTGAGGCCCAGTTAGGAGCAGAGTCACAATTTCAGGTGAGGCCAGAAGGAGTCCACAGCAATCAGGTCCAGGTGGGGAACAAAGTCACCAGGACTGGGTGAGGCCCAGATGGGGACCAGATTCACCAGGTCCAGGTGATTCCCAGGTGGTGCCAAGAGTTACCAGTTCCGGGTGAGGACCAATTAAAGACAAGATGCACCAGGTCCAAGTGAGGCCCACGTGGGACCTGTGTCACCAAGGTATGGGTGAGTGCCCAGGTGGCAAGCCCACTCTCCAGGTCCTGGTGACGCCAACCTACAGCCATGCATAGGAACCGTGTCCCGATGATGCCCAGGTAGGGACCAGATTTACCAGGTCAAGAAGACGCCAACCTGCAGACCATTATGTGGAACCATGTCCCGATGTTGCCCACGTAGGGACCAGAGTCACCAGGTCAAATGAGGCCCAGATGGAGCATATTCACTAGGTTCAGGTGAGGCCCATTTGAGGACCAGAGTCACCATATCTGGTTGAGGCCCAGAGGGGTACCAGAATCCCCTGGTCCAGGTACATCCAGATAGGGACCAGAGTCACCAGTTCCAGGTGAGGCCAAGAAAGAGTCCACAGCAATCAGGTCCAGGTGGGGAACAAAGTCACCAGGACTGTGTGAGACCCAGAAGGGGACCAGATTCACCAGGTCCAGCTGAGGCCCAGGTTGTGACCATAGTCCCCGAGTCCGGGAGAGGACCAGGTAAGGACCAAATTCACCAGGTCCACATGACCCACGTGGGGGAACTGAGTCACCAGGTATGGGTGAGGCCCAGGTGGCAACCACACTCACCAGGTCCAGGTGAGGCCAACCTGCAGGCCAGAGTCACCAGATCCAGGTGAGGCCCTAGTGGGGACGGGAGTCACAAGGTAAATGTGAGTCTACAAGAACACCACAGTCACCAGGTCCAGGAGTGGTTCATGTGGGAACGGGAAGTCACCAGGTCCAGCTGAGACCCAGTTGGGGACGACAGTCACCAGGTCCAGATTGAGGCCTAGGTTGGGGGACGAGAGTCATCAGGACCAGTTGAGGCCAAAGTGTGCAGCAAAGTTATCATGTCCAGGTGAGGCCCAGGTGGGGAACAGAGTAACCATGTCCCATTGATGCCAGGTGGGAAAAGAGTCACAATGTCCAGACGAAGCCTAAGTTTGGAGTAGATTCACCAGGTCCTGTTGAGGCCCAGCTGAGGACCAGTGTCCCCAACTCCGGTTGTGTCACCCGGTTCTGGTGATATCCAGGTGGGGACCAGAGTCACCAGATCCAGGTAAAATCCAGGTGGGGACCAGAGTCACCAGATCCAGGTGAAGTCCAGGTGGGGACCAGAGTCTCTAGTTGCAGATAAGGCCCAGGTGAGGCCCAGAGTTACCAGGTACACGTGAGGCCCCGGTGGGGATCAGAGGCAACAGGTCCATGTTAGGCGGGCTTGGGGACAATGGTCAAGAGGTGTACTTGAGGCCCAGGTGTGGAACACAGTAAGCAGGTCCAGGTGAGTCCCCGGTGGTGACAAAGGTCACCACGTCAAGGTGAGGACCAGGTGGGCACCAGGGTCACCAGGTACAGGGGAGGCCCTTGAAAGAACCAGAGTCAACAGTTCGAGGTCAGGCGCAGGTGGCAACCAGGGTCAGCAGGTCGAAGCCAGGCCAAAGTGGGGTTCACAGTCACTAGGGCACGGTGAGATCCAGAGAGGGACCAGAGTCACCTGGTCCAGGTGAGGTCCAGTTGTGGAACACAGTCACAGGGTCCCAATTTTGCCCAGTTGAGGACCATGGTCAACAGGGCCAGGTGAGGCCCAGATGGGGACCGGAGTCCCCAAATCCAGGTGAAGCCCAGGAGGGAACCACAGTCACCAGATCCCAGGGTAGTCTCAGGTGCAGACCAGAATCACCAGGTCCAGGTGAGGTGCAGGTGGCAACCACACTCACCAGGTCCCGGTGAAGCCCTGGTGGGGACCAGAGTCACGAGGTACATGAGAAGCTAGAAACAGTGCAGCCACCAGGTCCACGTGATGTCCATGCTGGAATGAGAATCACCAGTTACACGTGAGGACCAGGTGGGGATCCGACTCACCATGTCCAGGTGAGACCCAGGTTCGAACCAGTGGCACCATGTCCAGGTGTGGCCCAGGTGAAGACCAGAGTTAATAGGTCTGGCTGGGTCACTATTAGTGAACAGTGTAACCATATCCTGATGCTACCTAGGTGGGTACCAGAGACACCAGGTCCTGGTGAGGCCCAGGTGTAACCGGAGACATGAGGTCCAGGTGAGGTCCCGATGGGAACCACAGTCACCAGGTCAGGTGAGGCCATGCTTAGGATCAGAGTCACCAGGTACAGGTGAGGCCCAGGTGGAGCCAGAGTCTCCTGGTACAGAAGAGGCCAAAGTCAGGACCAGAGTTACCAGGATCAGGTCTTTCCCTGTGGGTAATACAGTAACCATGTCCCAATGATGCCCAGGTAGAACCAGAGTCACCAGGTCCAGCGAGTCGCAGGTGGGGAGAATATTCACTAGGTCCAGGTGAGGCCCAGATGAGGACCAGAATCACCAGGTCTAGTTGACGCCTAGAGGGGTACCAGATTCACCTGGTCTAGGGGACATCCAGATGGGGACCAGAGTCACCATGTCAGGGTTGAGGCCCAGAGGGCATCCAGAGTCATCATGTCCAGGTGAGGTTCAGGTGTGAAATAGAGTATCCAGGTCATAATGGTCCACAGGTGAGGACCAGAGTCACCATATGTGGGTGAGGACCAGTTAGAAGCAGAGTCACAGGTTCCAGGTGAGGCCAAGAAGGAGTCCACAGCAATCAGGTCCAGGTGGGGAACCAAGTCACCAGGACTGGGTGAGGCCCAGATGGGGACCAGATTCACCAGGTCCAGGAGATTCCCGGATGATGACCAGAGTTACCAGTTCCGGGTGAGGACCAAGTAAGGACCATATTCACCAGGTCCAAGTGAGGCCCACGTGGGGACCTGTGTCACCAGGTATGGGTGAGGCACAGGTGGCAACCCCACTCACCAGGTCCAGGTGAGGCCAACCTGCAGGCCATGCAGAGGAACGGTTGTCACGATGATGCCCAGGTAGGGACTGGATTTACCAGGTCCAGGTGCGGCCAACCTGCAGCCATGCAGTGGAACCATGTCCCGATGATGCCCAGGTAGGCACCAGACTTACCAGGTCCAGGTAAGGCCCAGATAGAGCATATTCACTAGGTCCAGGTGAGGCCCAGTTCAGGACCAGAGGCACCAGATCTCGTTGAGGACTAGAGGGGGTACCAGAATCACCTGGTCCAGGTGATATCCAGATGGGTCCAGAGTCACCAGGTCAGGGTGAGGCCCAGAGAGGTTCCAGAGTCATCATGTCCAGGTGAGGCTCAGATGTGGAATGGAGTCACCAGGTACCAATTATGCCCAGGTGAGGACCAGAGTCACCAGGTCTGGGTGACGCGCAGATAGGATCAGAGTCACCAGTTCTAGTTGAGGCCAAGAAAGAGTCCACAGCAATCAGGTCCAGGTGGGGAACAAAGTCACCAGGATGGGTGACCAGAGTCCCCGGGTCTGGGAGAGGACCAGGTAAGGATCAGATTAACAGGTCCAAGAGGCCCACGTGGGGACCTGAGTCACCAGTTTGGGTGATGTCCAGGTGGCAACCTCACTCACCAGGTCCAAGTGAGGCGAACCTGCAGGCCAGAGTCACCAGATCGAGGTGAGGCCCTAGTGGGGACCCGAGTCACCAGGTAAATGTGAGTCTACAAGAACACCACAGTCACCAGGGCCAGGTGTGGTTCAGGTGGGAACGAGAGTCACCAGGTCCAGGTGAGACCCAGGTGGGACGACAGTGTCCAGGTCCAGATTGAGGCCTAGGTGGGGGGACCAGGGTCATCAGGACCAGTTGAGGCCAAAATGCGGAGCAATGTTATCATGTCCATGTGAGGCTCAGGTGGGGAACAGAGATAACATGTCCCATTGATGCCCAGGTGGGAAAGAGTCACAAGATCCAGACGAGGTCTAAGTGAGGAGTAGATTCACCAAGTCCTGTTGAGGCTCAGTTGAGGACCAGTGTCCCCAGCTCCGGGTGAGACCCGGAGGGGGACCAGAGTCACCCGGGTACTGGTGATATCCAGGTGGGGACCAGAGTCACCACGTCAGGTTGAGGCCCAGAGAGGGACGAGAATCACTAGGTCCAGGTGAGGCCCCGATGTGGAACTGAGAAACCAGGTCCCATGATGCCCATATTAGGACCTGAGTCACCCACGGTTCCAGGTGATGGTTCCCTGTGGGAACCACTCACCTCGTCCAGGTGAGGCCCAGGTTGGGACAACAGTCACCAGGTTCCAGGTGAGGCCCCAGGTATATAAGAGAGTATCCAGGTACCAATGATGGCCAGGGTAAGGACCAGAGTCAACAGATCCAGGACGAGGCCCAAATATGTTCAGAAGTCATTGTGTTACAGGTGCAGGCCAGCTGGAGACCACAGGAACCGTGCAGTTCGCAGGAGAGCCCCATTATGGGAACCAGAGCCACCAGATCCAGGTGATGTCCGCGGTGGGACCACAGTCACAGGTCCAGTGAGGCGCAGGTGGCAACAGGATTCACCAAGTCCAGGTGAGCGCCCAGGATGGTGACCAGATTTACCAGTTCCGGGTGGTGCGGACTAGGTAAGGACCACATTCACCAGGGTATCAGTGAGTGAGCCCACGTGCGGGACCTGTGTCACCAGGCATGGGTATAGACACAGTGGGAACCCACTCACCAGGTGAAGATGAGGCCAACCTCAGGCCAAGCAGAGGAAACCGTGTCCCGATGATGAACCCAGGTAGGGACCAGATTTACCAGGTCCAGGTGAGGCAAACCAGCAGGCCATGCAGTGGAACCATTTCCCGATGATGCCCAGTGAGTGACCAGAGTCTCCAGGTACAAATGAGGCCCAGATGGAGCATATTCACTAGGTTCCAGGTGAGGCCCAGTTGAGGACAAAGTCACCAGATCTGGTTGAGGCCTAGAGGGTACCAGAATCACCTGGTTCAGGTGACATCGAGATGGGGACCAGAGTCCCCAGGTCAGGGTGAGGCCCAGAGAGGTTCAGAGTCATCATGTCCAGGTGAGGCTCAGGTGTGGAACAGAGTCACCAGGTACCAATGATGCCAGTTGAGGACCAGATTTCACCAGGTATGGGTGATGCGCAGATAGGATAAGAGTCACCAGTTCCAGGTGAGGCCAAGAAGGCGTCCACAGCAATCAGGTCGATTGTGGGGAACAAAGTCCACCAGGACTGGGTGAGGCCAGATGGGGACCAGATTCACCAGGCCCAGGTGATTCCAGGTGGTGACCAGAGGTACCAGTTCCGGGGAAGGACCAGGTAAGGACCAGATTCACCAGGTTCCACATTGAGGCCCCACGTGGGGACCTGTGTCACCATGTACGGGTGAGGCACAATTGGCAACACACTCACCAGGTCCAGGTGAGGCCAACCTTCAGGTGATGGAGAGGAACCGTTGTCCCGATGATGCCCAGGTAGGGACCAGAGTTACCCGGTCCAGGTGAGGCCAACCTGTAGGCCATGCAGTAAAACCATGTCCCGATGATGCCCAGGTAGAGACCAGAGTCACCAGGTCAAATGAGGACCAGGGGCAACCCCGGGTGGCGCAGCGGTTAGCGCCGCCTGCAGCCCAGGGCGTGCATCTGGAGACCCTGGATGAGTCCCACGTCAGGCTCCCTGCATGGAGCCTGCTTCTCCACTCTGCCTGTGTCTCTGCCTCTCTCTCTCTCTCTCTCTCTCTCTGCATCTCTATGAATAAATAAATAAAAAAATATCAAAATGAGGACCAGATGGGGCCATATTCACTAGGTCCCGGTGAGGCCCAGTTGAGGACCAGAGTCACCAGATCTGGTTGAGTCCTAGAGGGGTACCAGAATCCCCTACCCAGGTGACATCCAGATGGAGACCAGAGTCATCAGGTCAGGGTGACCACACAGGGAGTTTCAGAGTCATCATGTCCAGGTGAGCTCAGGTGTGGAACAGAGTCAACAGGTACCAATGATGCCCAGGGTACGACCAGAGTCACCAGATCTCGGGACGCGCAGATAGGATCAGAGTCACCAGTACCAGGTGAGGCCAAGAAAGAGTCCACAGCAATCAGGTCCCGGTGAGGGAACAAAGCCACCAGGACTGGGTGAGGCCCAGATGGGGACCACATTCACCATGTCCAGGTGAGGCCCAGGTGGTTGACCAGAGTCCCCGTGTCTGGGAGAGGACCAGGTAAGGACCAGATTCACCAGATCCCAGAGGCCCACGTGGGGACAGAGTCCCCAGGAATGGGTGAGGTCCTGGAGAGCAACCCCACTCACTAGCTCCAGGTGAGGCCAGCCTGCAGGCCAGAGTCACAAGATCCATGTGAGGCCCTAGTGGGGACCAGAGTCACCAGGTAAATGTGAGTCTACAAAAACACCACAGTCACCAGGTCCAGGTGTGGTTCATGTGGGAACGAGAGTCACCAGGTCCACGTGAGACCCAGGTGGGGACCACAGTCACCAGGTCCAGATTGAGGCCTAGGTGGGGGGACCAGAGTCATCAGGACCAGTTGAGGCCAAAGTGTGGAACAAAGTTATCATGTCCAGGTTGAGGCCCAGGTGGGGAACAGAGTAACCATGTCCCATTGATGCCAGGTGGGAAAAGAGTCACAAGGTCCAGACGAGGCCTAAGTGAGGGTGTAGATTCACCAGGTCCTGTTTAGGCCAGTTGAGGATCCAGAGTCCCAGCTCCGGGTGCTTCCCAGAGGTCGACCAGAGTCACCCGGTTCGGTGATATCCAGGTGGGGACCGAAGTCAGCACGTCAGGGTGAGTCCCAAGGTCGGATGAGAATCCACTAGGTCCAGGTGAGGCCCCGATGTGGAACTGAGAAACCAGGCCCATGATGCCATATGAGGACTTGAGTCACCAGGGTCCAGGTGAGGGTCCCTGTGGGAACCAGTCACTCGTCCAGGTGAGGCCCAGGTGGGACCACAGTCACCAGGTCCAGGTGAGGCCAAGTATATAAGAGAGTATCCAGGTCCCAATGATGTCCAGGTAAGGACCAGAGTCAACAGGTCCAGGAGAGGCCCAAATATGGATCAGAGTCATTGTGTTCCAGGTGAGGCCAGATGGAGACCACAGGAACCAGGTCCAGGAGTGCCCCATGGGAACCAGAGCCGCCAGATCCAGGAGAGGTCCAGGTGGGCCACAGTCACAAGGTCCAGGTGAGGCGCAGGTGGCAACAGGATTCACCAAGTCCAGGTGGTCCAGGTGGCGACCAGTCACAGATCCAGGTGAGACCAGCTAAGGACCAGATTCCAGGCCCAGTGAAGCCCAAGGGTGACAGAGTCACCAGGTAAGGGTGAGGCCCAGGGGAACCAGAGTAACCAGTTTAGTTTGAGGCCCAGAATGGGACCAGAGGTCCCTGGTCAAAGTAGCCCAGTGTGGAATAGAGTATCCAGGTCCCAATGATGCCTGGGTGAGGACAGACAGAGTACTAGGGCCATGCAGGCCCAGATGGGGAACAGAATCACTAGGTCCTGGTGAGGCATAGAATAAGACCAAGTCACCAGTATCATGTGAGCCCCTTGAGGGAACCAGAGCCACTCTATCCAGTGAGTCCCAGGTCCATGTGAGGCCCACGTGAGGACCAGATTCATCAGGTCGAATTGAGGCATAGCTGGGGACAAGAGTCACCAGGTCTGGGTGCGGCTAGGTGGGCAAGATTCAGCAGTTCTGAGTTAGTCAAAGTGGGGACGAGAGACACCAGGTCCTGTGAGGCCAAACTGGACCAGAGTCACCAGATCCAGGTGAGGTCCAGGTGGGAGAGTCACCAGTCCAGGAGAGGTCCAGGGGGACCAGAGTCACGATCCAGGTGAGGCCCAGGTGAGGACCAGAGTTACCAGGTACACGTGAGGCCCCGGTGGGGATCAGAGGCAACAGGTCCATGTGAGGCCGGCTTGGGGACCATGGTCAACAGTCTACTTGAGGCCCAGTGTGGAACACAGTAAGCAGGTCCAGGTGAGTCCCCAGTGGTGACAAGAGTCACCACGTCCAGGTGAGGCCCAGTTGCGGACCAGGATCACCAGGTACAGGGGAGGCCCTTGAAAGAACCAGAGTCAACAGTTCGAGGTCAGGCGCAGGTTTCAGCCAGGGTCAGCAGGTCCAAGTCAGGCCAAAGTGGGGTTCACAGTAACTAGGGCATGGTGAGACCCAGAGCGGCACCAGAGTCACGTGGTCCAGGTGAGGTTCAGTTGTGGAACACAGTCACCGCGTCCCAATTTTGCCCAGTTGAGGACCATGGTCAAAAGGGCCAGGTGAGGCCAAGATGGGGACCGGTGTCCCCAAATCCAGGTGAAGCCCAGCTGGGGACAACAGTCACCAGATCCAGGGTAGTCTCAGGTGCAGACCAGAATCAGCAGGTCCAGGTGAGGTGCAGTTGGCAACCACTCTCACCAGGTCCCGGTGAGGCCCTGGTGGGGACCAGAGTCACGAGGTACATGACAAACTAGAAACACTGCAGCCACCAGGTCCACATGATATCCATGTGGGAACGAGAATCACCAGTTACAGGTTAGGACCAGGTGGGGATCTGACTCACAATTTCCAGGTGAGACACAGGTGGGAACGAGTGTCACCATGTGTAGGAGTGGCCCAGGTGAAGACCAGAGTTGATAGGTCCGGCTGGGTCACTGTTAGTGTACAGTGTAACCATATCCTGATGCTACCCAGGTGGGTACCAGAGACACCAGGTCCTGGTGAGGCCCAGGTGGGACCAGAGACATGAGGTCCAGGTGAGGTCCCGATGGGAACCACAGTCACCAGGTCAGGTGAGGCCATGCTTAGGATCAGAGTCACCAGTTACAGGTGAGGCCCAGGTGGAGCCAGAGTCACCTGGTACAGAAGAGGCCAAAGTCAGGACCAGAGTTACCAGGATCAGGTCAGTCCCAGTGGGGAACAGAGTAACTATGTTCCGATGATGCCCAGGTAGACCCAGGTCACCAGGTCCAGATGAGGCGCAGGTGGGGAGCATATTCACTAGGTCTCGGTGAGACCCAGTTGAGGACCAGTGTCACCAGGTATATTTGAGCCCTTGAGGGGTAACAGATTCACCTGGTCTAGGTGACATCCAGATGGGGACCAGAGTCACCATGTCAGGGTGAGGCCCGAAGGGATCCAGAGTCATCATGTCCAGGTGAGGCTCAGGTGTGGAACAGAGTATCCAGGTCATAATGGTCCACAGGTGAGGACCAGAGTCACCAGATCTGGTGAGGCCCAGTTAGGATCAGAGTCACCAGTTCCAGTTGAGGCCAAGAAGGAGTCCACAGCAATCAGGTCCAGGTGGGGAACAAAGTCACCAGGACTGGGTGAGGCCCAGATGGGGCCAGATACACCAGGTCCAGTGATTCCCAGGTGGTGACTAGGGTTACCAGGTCCGGTTGAGGACCAGGTAAGGACGAGATTCACCAAGATACTGGGGCCTACGTGGGGACCGGTGTCACCATGTATGGGTGAGGCCCAGGTGGCAACCCACTCACCAGGTCCAGGGAGGCCAGCCTGCAGGCCAGAGTCACCAGATCCAGGTGAGGCCCTAGTGGGGACGGGATTCACAAGGTAAATGTGAGTCTACAAGAACACCACAGTCACCAGACCCAGGTGTGGTTCATGTGGGAACGGAAGTCACCAGGTCCAGCTGAGACCCAGTTGGGGACGACAGTCACCAGGTCCAGATTGAGGCCTAGGTTTGGGGACGAGAGTCATCAGGACCAGTTGAGGCCAAAGTGTGCAGCAAAGTTATCATGTCCAGGTGGGGCCAGGTGGGGAACAGAGTAACCATGTCCCATTGATGCCAGGTGGGAAAAGAGTCACAAGGTCCAGACGAAGCCTAAGATTGGAGTAGATTCACCAGGTCCTGTTGAGGCCCACCTGAGGACCAGTGTCCCCAGCTCCGGGTGAGTCCCAGAGGGGGACCAGAGTCACCCGGTTCTGGTGATATCCAGGTGGGGACCAGAGTCACAGTCAGGGTGAGGCCCAGAGGGGACGAGAATCACTAGGTCCAGGTGAGGCCCCGATGTGGAACTGAAACCAGGTCCCATGATGCCCATATGAGGACCTGAGTCACCAGGTCCAGGTGAGGTCCCTGTGGAACCAGTCACCGTCCAGGTGAGGCCCAGGTGGGACCACAGTCACCAGGTCCAGGTGAGGCCCAGGTATATAAGGAGTATCCAGGTCCCAATGATGCCCAGGTAAGGACCAGAGTCAACAGGTCCAGGAGAGGCCCAAATATGTTCAGAGTCATTGTGTTCCAGGTGAGGCCAGATGGAGACCACAGGGAACAGTCCAGGAGAGCCCCATATGGGAACCAGAGCCACCAGATCCAGGTGAGGTCCAGGGGGACCACAGTCACAAGGTCCAGGTGAGGCGCAGGTGGCAACAGGATTCACCAAGTCCAGGTGAGGCCCAGTGGACCTGTCACCAGATCAGTGCGGCAGCTAAGGACCAGATTCCAGGCCCAAGTGAAGCCCAAGGGGTGACCAGAGTCACCAGGTAAGGGGTGAGGCCCAGAGGGGAACCAGAGTAACCAGTTTAGTTTGAGGCCCAAATGGGACCAGAGTCCCTGGTCAAAGTGAGGCCCAGGTGTGGAATAGAGTATCCAGGTCCCAATGATGCCTGGGTGAGGACCAGAGTCACTAGGGCCATGCAGGCCCAGATGGGGAACAGAATCACTAGGTCCTGGTGAGGCATAGAATAAGACCACAGTCAGCTGTATCAGGTGAG